>NW_028245793.1:0-253515 GCF_964263255.1 Lissotriton vulgaris | reverse complement strand
CGGCTGATTTTCGACAAAAGAGATAACACCCCCCCATTACGTCATGCTTCAGAAATGTGAAAAATGGTCCGTTTTCAAATGTTTTATTTTTGAACGTCAGTTCACATTTGTAGGTGGATCATCAGTGTTAGAGCTAAAATTAGCATGTTTAAAGTGATTTTCATGCTTCCAGGGGCCCAAAACACAAGATTTATGGAATGGTTAAAAGTGCATGAAAATGGCAAATTTACTCACTCTGAGTTCTCAAAAAGGGTTTCTTCACCCCGGGAAGTGAAATTAATACCATTTGGAGGCATTTAATATTCGAGCAAAAACGGCTGATTTTCGACAAAAGAGATAACACCCCCCCCATTACGTCATGCTTCAGAAATGTGGAAAATGGTCCGTTTGCAAATGTTTTATTTTTGAACGTCAGTTCACATTTGTAGGTGGATCATCAGTGTTAGAGCTAAAATTAGCATGTTTAAAGTGATTTTCATGCTTCCAGGGGCTCGGGAAGTTAATTAAATACCATTTGGAGGCATTTAATGTTCGAGCAAAAACGGCTGATTTTCGACAAAAGAGATAACACCCCCCCATTACGTCATGCTTCAGAAATGTGGAAAATGGTCCGTTTTCAAATGTTTTATTTTTGAACGTCAGTTCACATTTGTAGGTGGATCATCAGTGTTAGAGCTAAAATTAGCATGTTTAAAGTGATTTTCATGCTTCCAGGGGCCCAAAACACAAGATTTATGGAATGGTTAAAAGTGCATGAAAATGGCCAATTTACTCACTCTGAGTTCTCAAAAAGGGTTTCTTCACCCCGGGAAGTTAATTAAATACCATTTGGAGGCATTTAATGTTCGAGCAAAAACGGCTGATTTTCGACAAAAGAGATAACACCCCCCCATTACGTCATGCTTCAGAAATGTGGAAAATGGTCCGTTTTCAAATGTTTTATTTTTGAACGTCAGTTCACATTTGTAGGTGGATCATCAGTGTTAGAGCTAAAATTAGCATGTTTAAAGTGATTTTCATGCTTCCAGGGGCTCGGGAAGTTAATTAAATACCATTTGGAGGCATTTAATGTTCGAGCAAAAACGGCTGATTTTCGACAAAAGAGATAACACCCCCCCATTACGTCATGCTTCAGAAATGTGGAAAATGGTCCGTTTTCAAATGTTTTATTTTTGAACGTCAGTTCACATTTGTAGGTGGATCATCAGTGTTAGAGCTAAAATTAGCATGTTTAAAGTGATTTTCATGCTTCCAGGGGCCCAAAACACAAGATTTATGGAAAGGTTAAAAGTGCATGAAAATGGCCAATTTACTCACTCTGAGCTCTCAAAAAGGGTTTCTTCACCCTGGGAAGTTAATTAAATACCATTTGGAGGCATTTAATGTTCGAGCAAAAACGGCTGATTTTCGACAAAAGAGATAACACCCCCCCATTACGTCATGCTTCAGAAATGTGGAAAATGGTCCGTTTTCAAATGTTTTATTTTTGAACGTCAGTTCACATTTGTAGGTGGATCATCAGTGTTAGAGCTAAAATTCGCATGTTTAAAGTGATTTCCATGCTTCCAGGGGCTCGGGAAGTTAATTAAATACCATTTGGAGGCATTTAATGTTCGAGCAAAAACGGCTGATTTTCGACAAAAGAGATAACACCCCCCCATTACGTCATGCTTCAGAAATGTGGAAAATGGTCCGTTTTCAAATGTTTTATTTTTGAACGTCAGTTCACATTTGTAGGTGGATCATCAGTGTTAGAGCTAAAATTAGCATGTTTAAAGTGATTTTCATGCTTCCAGGGGCTCGGGAAGTTAATTAAATACCATTTGGAGGCATTTAATGTTCGAGCAAAAACGGCTGATTTTCGACAAAAGAGATAACACCCCCCCATTACGTCATGCTTCAGAAATGTGGAAAATGGTCCGTTTTCAAATGTTTTATTTTTGAACGTCAGTTCACATTTGTAGGTGGATCATCAGTGTTAGAGCTAAAATTAGCATGTTTAAAGTGATTTTCATGCTTCCAGGGGCCCAAAACACAAGATTAATGGAATGGTTAAAAGTGCATGAAAATGGCCAATTTACTCACTCTGAGTTCTCAAAAAAGGTTTCTTCACCCCGGGAAGTGAAATAAATACCATTTGGAGGCATTTAATGTTCGAGCAAAAACTGCTGATTTTCGACAAAAGAGATAACACCCCCCCATTACGTCATGCTTCAGAAATGTGGAAAATGGTCCGTTTTCAAATGTTTTATTTTTGAACGTCAGTTCACATTTGTAGGTGGATCATCAGTGTTAGAGCTAAAATTAGCATGTTTAAAGTGATTTTCATGCTTCCAGGGGCCCAAAACACAAGATTTATGGAATGGTTAAAAGTGCATGAAAATGGCCAATTTACTCACTCTGAGTTCTCAAAAAGGGTTTCTTCACCCCGGGAAGTTAATTAAATACCATTTGGAGGCATTTAATGTTCGAGCAAAAACGGCTGATTTTCGACAAAAGAGATAACACCCCCCCATTACGTCATGCTTCAGAAATGTGGAAAATGGTCCGTTTTCAAATGTTTTATTTTTGAACGTCAGTTCACATTTGTAGGTGGATCATCAGTGTTAGAGCTAAAATTAGCATGTTTAAAGTGATTTTCATGCTTCCAGGGGCTCGGGAAGTTAATTAAATACCATTTGGAGGCATTTAATGTTCGAGCAAAAACTGCTGATTTTCGACAAAAGAGATAACACCCCCCATTACGTCATGCTTCAGAAATGTGGAAAATGGTCCGTTTTCAAATGTTTTATTTTTGAACGTCAGTTCACATTTGTAGGTGGATCATCAGTGTTAGAGCTAAAATTAGCATGTTTAAAGTGATTTTCATGCTTCCAGGGGCTCGGGAAGTTAATTAAATACCATTTGGAGGCATTTAATGTTCGAGCAAAAACGGCTGATTTTCGACAAAAGAGATCACCCCCCCATTACGTCATGCTTCAGAAATGTGGAAAATGGTCCGTTTTCAAATGTTTTATTTTTGAACGTCAGTTCACATTTGTAGGTGGATCATCAGTGTTAGAGCTAAAATTAGCATGTTTAAAGTGATTTTCATGCTTCCAGGGGCTCGGGAAGTGAAATAAATACCATTTGGAGGCATTTAATGTTCGAGCAAAAACGGCTGATTTTCGACAAAAGAGATAACACCCCCCCCATTACGTCATGCTTCAGAAATGTGGAAAATGGTCCGTTTTCAAATGTTTTATTTTTGAACCTCAGTTCACATTTGTAGGTGGATCATCAGTGTTAGAGCTAAAATTAGCATGTTTAAAGTGATTTTCATGCTTCCAGGGGCTCGGGAAGTTAATTAAATACCATTTGGAGGCATTTAATGTTCGAGCAAAAACGGCTGATTTTCGACAAAAGAGATAACACCCCCCCATTACGTCATGCTTCAGAAATGTGGAAAATGGTCCGTTTTCAAATGTTTTATTTTTGAACGTCAGTTCACATTTGTAGGTGGATCATCAGTGTTAGAGCTAAAATTAGCATGTTTAAAGTGATTTTCATGCTTCCAGGGGCTCGGGAAGTTAATTAAATACCATTTGGAGGCATTTAATGTTCGAGCAAAAACGGCTGATTTTCGACAAAAGAGATAACACCCCCCCATTACGCCATGCTTCAGAAATGTGGAAAATGGTCCGTTTTCAAATGTTTTATTTTTGAACGTCAGTTCACATTTGTAGGTGGATCATCAGTGTTAGAGCTAAAATTAGCATGTTTAAAGTGATTTTCATGCTTCCAGGGGCCCAAAACACAAGATTTATGGAATGGTTAAAAGTGCATGAAAATGGCCAATTTACTCACTCTGAGTTCTCAAAAAGGGTTTCTTCACCCCGGGAAGTTAATTAAATACCATTTGGAGGTATTTAATGTTCGAGCAAAAACGGCTGATTTTCGACAAAAGAGATAACACCCCCCCATTACGTCATGCTTCAGAAATGTGGAAAATGGTCCGTTTTCAAATGTCTTATTTTTGAACGTCAGTTCACATTTGTAGGTGGATCATCAGTGTTAGAGCTAAAATTAGCATGTTTAAAGTGATTTTCATGCTTCCAGGGGCTTGGGAAGTGAAATAAATACCATTTGGAGGCATTTAATGTTCGAGCAAAAACGGCTGATTTTCGACAAAAGAGATAACACCCCCCCATTACGTCATGCTTCAGAAATGTGGAAAATGGTCCGTTTTCAAATGTTTTATTTTTGAACGTCAGTTCACATTTGTAGGTGGATCATCAGTGTTAGAGCTAAAATTAGCATGTTTAAAGTGATTTTCATGCTTCCAGGGGCTCGGGAAGTTAATTAAATACCATTTGGAGGCATTTAATGTTCGAGCAAAAACGGCTGATTTTCGACAAAAGAGATAACACCCCCCCATTACGTCATGCTTCAGAAATGTGGAAAATGGTCCGTTTTCAAATGTTTTATTTTTGAACGTCAGTTCACATTTGTAGGTGGATCATCAGTGTTAGAGCTACAATTAGCATGTTTAAAGTGATTTTCATGCTTCCAGGGGCTCGGGAAGTGAAATAAATACCATTTGGAGGCATTTAATGTTCGAGCAAAAACGGCTGATTTTCGACAAAAGAGATAACACCCCCCCATTACGTCATGCTTCAGAAATGTGGAAAATGGTCCGTTTTCAAATGTTTTATTTTTGAACGTCAGTTCACATTTGTAGGTGGATCATCAGTGTTAGAGCTAAAATTAGCATGTTTAAAGTGATTTTCATGCTTCCAGGGGCTCGGGAAGTGAAATAAATACCATTTGGAGGCATTTAATGTTCGAGCAAAAACGGCTGATTTTCGACAAAAGAGATAACACCCCCCCATTACGTCATGCTTCAGAAATGTGGAAAATGGTCCGTTTTCAAATGTTTTATTTTTGAACGTCAGTTCACATTTGTAGGTGGATCATCAGTGTTAGAGCTAAAATTAGCATGTTTAAAGTGATTTTCATGCTTCCAGGGGCCCAAAACACAAGATTAATGGAATGGTTAAAAGTGCATGAAAATGGCCAATTTACTCACTCTGAGTTCTCAAAAAGGGTTTCTTCACCCCGGGAAGTTAATTAAATACCATTTGGAGGCATTTAATGTTCGAGCAAAAACGGCTGATTTTCGACAAAAGAGATAACACCCCCCCATTACGTCATGCTTCAGAAATGTGGAAAATGGTCCGTTTTCAAATGTTTTATTTTTGAACGTCAGTTCACATTTGTAGGTGGATCATCAGTGTTAGAGCTAAAATTAGCATGTTTAAAGTGATTTTCATGCTTCCAGGGGCTCGGGAAGTTAATTAAATACCATTTGGAGGCATTTAATGTTCAAGCAAAAACGGCTGATTTTCGACAAAAGAGATAACACCCCCCCATTTTGTCATGCTTCAGAAATGTGGAAAATGGTCCGTTTTCAAATGTTTTATTTTTGAACGTCAGTTCACATTTTTAGGTGGATCATCAGTGTTAGAGCTAAAATTAGCATGTTTAAAGTGATTTTCATGCTTCCAGGGGCTCGGGAAGTTAATTAAATACCATTTGGAGGCATTTAATGTTCGAGCAAAAACGGCTGATTTTCGACAAAAGAGATAACACCCCCCCATTACGCCATGCTTCAGAAATGTGGAAAATGGTCCGTTTTCAAATGTTTTATTTTTGAACGTCAGTTCACATTTGTAGGTGGATCATCAGTGTTAGAGCTAAAATTAGCATGTTTAAAGTGATTTTCATGCTTCCAGGGGCCCAAAACACAAGATTTATGGAATGGTTAAAAGTGCATGAAAATGGCCAATTTACTCACTCTGAGTTCTCAAAAAGGGTTTCTTCACCCCGGGAAGTTAATTAAATACCATTTGGAGGTATTTAATGTTCGAGCAAAAACGGCTGATTTTCGACAAAAGAGATAACACCCCCCCATTACGTCATGCTTCAGAAATGTGGAAAATGGTCCGTTTTCAAATGTTTTATTTTTGAACGTCAGTTCACATTTGTAGGTGGATCATCAGTGTTAGAGCTAAAATTAGCATGTTTAAAGTGATTTTCATGCTTCCAGGGGCTTGGGAAGTGAAATAAATACCATTTGGAGGCATTTAATGTTCGAGCAAAAACGGCTGATTTTCGACAAAAGAGATAACACCCCCCCATTACGTCATGCTTCAGAAATGTGGAAAATGGTCCGTTTTCAAATGTTTTATTTTTGAACGTCAGTTCACATTTGTAGGTGGATCATCAGTGTTAGAGCTAAAATTAGCATGTTTAAAGTGATTTTCATGCTTCCAGGGGCTCGGGAAGTTAATTAAATACCATTTGGAGGCATTTAATGTTCGAGCAAAAACGGCTGATTTTCGACAAAAGAGATAACACCCCCCCATTACGTCATGCTTCAGAAATGTGGAAAATGGTCCGTTTTCAAATGTTTTATTTTTGAACGTCAGTTCACATTTGTAGGTGGATCATCAGTGTTAGAGCTACAATTAGCATGTTTAAAGTGATTTTCATGCTTCCAGGGGCTCGGGAAGTGAAATAAATACCATTTGGAGGCATTTAATGTTCGAGCAAAAACGGCTGATTTTCGACAAAAGAGATAACACCCCCCCATTACGTCATGCTTCAGAAATGTGGAAAATGGTCCGTTTTCAAATGTTTTATTTTTGAACGTCAGTTCACATTTGTAGGTGGATCATCAGTGTTAGAGCTAAAATTAGCATGTTTAAAGTGATTTTCATGCTTCCAGGGGCTCGGGAAGTGAAATAAATACCATTTGGAGGCATTTAATGTTCGAGCAAAAACGGCTGATTTTCGACAAAAGAGATAACACCCCCCCATTACGTCATGCTTCAGAAATGTGGAAAATGGTCCGTTTTCAAATGTTTTATTTTTGAACGTCAGTTCACATTTGTAGGTGGATCATCAGTGTTAGAGCTAAAATTAGCATGTTTAAAGTGATTTTCATGCTTCCAGGGGCCCAAAACACAAGATTAATGGAATGGTTAAAAGTGCATGAAAATGGCCAATTTACTCACTCTGAGTTCTCAAAAAGGGTTTCTTCACCCCGGGAAGTTAATTAAATACCATTTGGAGGCATTTAATGTTCGAGCAAAAACGGCTGATTTTCGACAAAAGAGATAACACCCCCCCATTACGTCATGCTTCAGAAATGTGGAAAATGGTCCGTTTTCAAATGTTTTATTTTTGAACGTCAGTTCACATTTGTAGGTGGATCATCAGTGTTAGAGCTAAAATTAGCATGTTTAAAGTGATTTTCATGCTTCCAGGGGCTCGGGAAGTTAATTAAATACCATTTGGAGGCATTTAATGTTCAAGCAAAAACGGCTGATTTTCGACAAAAGAGATAACACCCCCCCATTTTGTCATGCTTCAGAAATGTGGAAAATGGTCCGTTTTCAAATGTTTTATTTTTGAACGTCAGTTCACATTTTTAGGTGGATCATCAGTGTTAGAGCTAAAATTAGCATGTTTAAAGTGATTTTCATGCTTCCAGGGGCTCGGGAAGTTAATTAAATACCATTTGGAGGCATTTAATGTTCGAGCAAAAACAGCTGATTCTCGACAAAAGAGATAACACCCCCCCATTACGTCATGCTTCAGAAATGTGGAAAATGGTCCGTTTTCAAATGTTTTATTTTTGAACGTCAGTTCACATTTGTAGGTGGATCATCAGTGTTAGAGCTAAAATTAGCATGTTTAAAGTGATTTTCATGCTTCCAGGGGCTCGGGAAGTGAAATAAATACCATTTGGAGGCATTTAATGTTCGAGCAAAAACGGCTGATTTTCGACAAAAGAGATAACACCCCCCCATTACGTCATGCTTCAGAAATGTGGAAAATGGTCCGTTTTCAAATGATTTATTTTTGAACGTCAGTTCACATTTGTAGGTGGATCATCAGTGTTAGAGCTAAAATTAGCATGTTTAAAGTGATTTTCATGCTTCCAGGGGCCCAAAACACAAGATTAATGGAATGGTTAAAAGTGCATGAAAATGGCCAATTTACTCACTCTGAGTTCTCAAAAAGGGTTTCTTCACCCCGGGAAGTTAATTAAATACCATTTGGAGGCATTTAATGTTCGAGCAAAAACGGCTGATTTTCGACAAAAGAGATAACACCCCCCCATTACGTCATGCTTCAGAAATGTGGAAAATGGTCCGTTTTCAAATGTTTTATTTTTGAATGTCAGTTCACATTTGTAGGTGGATCATCAGTGTTAGAGCTAAAATTAGCATGTTTAAAGTGATTTTCATGCTTCCAGGGGCTCGGGAAGTTAATTAAATACCATTTGGAGGCATTTAATGTTCGAGCAAAAACGGCTGATTTTCGACAAAAGAGATAACACCCCCCCATTACGTCATGCTTCAGAAATGTGGAAAATGGTCCGTTTTCAAATGTTTTATTTTTGAACGTCAGTTCACATTTGTAGGTGGATCATCAGTGTTAGAGCTAAAATTAGCATGTTTAAAGTGATTTTCATGCTTCCAGGGGCTCGGGAAGTTAATTAAATACCATTTGGAGGCATTTAATGTTCGAGCAAAAACGGCTGATTTTCGACAAAAGAGATAACACCCCCCCATTACGTCATGCTTCAGAAATGTGGAAAATGGTCCGTTTTCAAATGTTTTATTTTTGAACGTCAGTTCACATTTGTAGGTGGATCATCAGTGTTAGAGCTAAAATTAGCATGTTTAAAGTGATTTTCATGCTTCCAGGGGCCCAAAACACAAGATTTATGGAATGGTTAAAAGTGCATGAAAATGGCCAATTTACTCACTCTGAGCTCTCAAAAAGGGTTTCTTCACCCCGGGAAGTGAAATAAATACCATTTGGAGGCATTTAATGTTCGAGCAAAAACGGCTGATTTTCGACAAAAGAGATAACACCCCCCCCATTACGTCATGCTTCAGAAATGTGGAAAATGGTCCGTTTTCAAATGTTTTATTTTTGAACGTCAGTTCACATTTGTAGGTGGATCATCAGTGTTAGAGCTAAAATTAGCATGTTTAAAGTGATTTTCATGCTTCCAGGGGCTCGGGAAGTGAAATAAATACCATTTGGAGGCATTTAATGTTCGAGCAAAAACGGCTGATTTTCGACAAAAGAGATAACACCCCCCCATTACGTCATGCTTCAGAAATGTGAAAAATGGTCCGTTTTCAAATGTTTTATTTTTGAACGTCAGTTCACATTTGTAGGTGGATCATCAGTGTTAGAGCTAAAATTAGCATGTTTAAAGTGATTTTCATGCTTCCAGGGGCCCAAAACACAAGATTTATGGAATGGTTAAAAGTGCATGAAAATGGCAAATTTACTCACTCTGAGTTCTCAAAAAGGGTTTCTTCACCCCGGGAAGTGAAATTAATACCATTTGGAGGCATTTAATATTCGAGCAAAAACGGCTGATTTTCGACAAAAGAGATAACACCCCCCCCATTACGTCATGCTTCAGAAATGTGGAAAATGGTCCGTTTGCAAATGTTTTATTTTTGAACGTCAGTTCACATTTGTAGGTGGATCATCAGTGTTAGAGCTAAAATTAGCATGTTTAAAGTGATTTTCATGCTTCCAGGGGCTCGGGAAGTTAATTAAATACCATTTGGAGGCATTTAATGTTCGAGCAAAAACGGCTGATTTTCGACAAAAGAGATAACACCCCCCCATTACGTCATGCTTCAGAAATGTGGAAAATGGTCCGTTTTCAAATGTTTTATTTTTGAACGTCAGTTCACATTTGTAGGTGGATCATCAGTGTTAGAGCTAAAATTAGCATGTTTAAAGTGATTTTCATGCTTCCAGGGGCCCAAAACACAAGATTTATGGAATGGTTAAAAGTGCATGAAAATGGCCAATTTACTCACTCTGAGTTCTCAAAAAGGGTTTCTTCACCCCGGGAAGTTAATTAAATACCATTTGGAGGCATTTAATGTTCGAGCAAAAACGGCTGATTTTCGACAAAAGAGATAACACCCCCCCATTACGTCATGCTTCAGAAATGTGGAAAATGGTCCGTTTTCAAATGTTTTATTTTTGAACGTCAGTTCACATTTGTAGGTGGATCATCAGTGTTAGAGCTAAAATTAGCATGTTTAAAGTGATTTTCATGCTTCCAGGGGCTCGGGAAGTTAATTAAATACCATTTGGAGGCATTTAATGTTCGAGCAAAAACGGCTGATTTTCGACAAAAGAGATAACACCCCCCCATTACGTCATGCTTCAGAAATGTGGAAAATGGTCCGTTTTCAAATGTTTTATTTTTGAACGTCAGTTCACATTTGTAGGTGGATCATCAGTGTTAGAGCTAAAATTAGCATGTTTAAAGTGATTTTCATGCTTCCAGGGGCCCAAAACACAAGATTTATGGAAAGGTTAAAAGTGCATGAAAATGGCCAATTTACTCACTCTGAGCTCTCAAAAAGGGTTTCTTCACCCTGGGAAGTTAATTAAATACCATTTGGAGGCATTTAATGTTCGAGCAAAAACGGCTGATTTTCGACAAAAGAGATAACACCCCCCCATTACGTCATGCTTCAGAAATGTGGAAAATGGTCCGTTTTCAAATGTTTTATTTTTGAACGTCAGTTCACATTTGTAGGTGGATCATCAGTGTTAGAGCTAAAATTCGCATGTTTAAAGTGATTTCCATGCTTCCAGGGGCTCGGGAAGTTAATTAAATACCATTTGGAGGCATTTAATGTTCGAGCAAAAACGGCTGATTTTCGACAAAAGAGATAACACCCCCCCATTACGTCATGCTTCAGAAATGTGGAAAATGGTCCGTTTTCAAATGTTTTATTTTTGAACGTCAGTTCACATTTGTAGGTGGATCATCAGTGTTAGAGCTAAAATTAGCATGTTTAAAGTGATTTTCATGCTTCCAGGGGCTCGGGAAGTTAATTAAATACCATTTGGAGGCATTTAATGTTCGAGCAAAAACGGCTGATTTTCGACAAAAGAGATAACACCCCCCCATTACGTCATGCTTCAGAAATGTGGAAAATGGTCCGTTTTCAAATGTTTTATTTTTGAACGTCAGTTCACATTTGTAGGTGGATCATCAGTGTTAGAGCTAAAATTAGCATGTTTAAAGTGATTTTCATGCTTCCAGGGGCCCAAAACACAAGATTAATGGAATGGTTAAAAGTGCATGAAAATGGCCAATTTACTCACTCTGAGTTCTCAAAAAAGGTTTCTTCACCCCGGGAAGTGAAATAAATACCATTTGGAGGCATTTAATGTTCGAGCAAAAACTGCTGATTTTCGACAAAAGAGATAACACCCCCCCATTACGTCATGCTTCAGAAATGTGGAAAATGGTCCGTTTTCAAATGTTTTATTTTTGAACGTCAGTTCACATTTGTAGGTGGATCATCAGTGTTAGAGCTAAAATTAGCATGTTTAAAGTGATTTTCATGCTTCCAGGGGCCCAAAACACAAGATTTATGGAATGGTTAAAAGTGCATGAAAATGGCCAATTTACTCACTCTGAGTTCTCAAAAAGGGTTTCTTCACCCCGGGAAGTTAATTAAATACCATTTGGAGGCATTTAATGTTCGAGCAAAAACGGCTGATTTTCGACAAAAGAGATAACACCCCCCCATTACGTCATGCTTCAGAAATGTGGAAAATGGTCCGTTTTCAAATGTTTTATTTTTGAACGTCAGTTCACATTTGTAGGTGGATCATCAGTGTTAGAGCTAAAATTAGCATGTTTAAAGTGATTTTCATGCTTCCAGGGGCTCGGGAAGTTAATTAAATACCATTTGGAGGCATTTAATGTTCGAGCAAAAACTGCTGATTTTCGACAAAAGAGATAACACCCCCCATTACGTCATGCTTCAGAAATGTGGAAAATGGTCCGTTTTCAAATGTTTTATTTTTGAACGTCAGTTCACATTTGTAGGTGGATCATCAGTGTTAGAGCTAAAATTAGCATGTTTAAAGTGATTTTCATGCTTCCAGGGGCTCGGGAAGTTAATTAAATACCATTTGGAGGCATTTAATGTTCGAGCAAAAACGGCTGATTTTCGACAAAAGAGATCACCCCCCCATTACGTCATGCTTCAGAAATGTGGAAAATGGTCCGTTTTCAAATGTTTTATTTTTGAACGTCAGTTCACATTTGTAGGTGGATCATCAGTGTTAGAGCTAAAATTAGCATGTTTAAAGTGATTTTCATGCTTCCAGGGGCTCGGGAAGTGAAATAAATACCATTTGGAGGCATTTAATGTTCGAGCAAAAACGGCTGATTTTCGACAAAAGAGATAACACCCCCCCCATTACGTCATGCTTCAGAAATGTGGAAAATGGTCCGTTTTCAAATGTTTTATTTTTGAACCTCAGTTCACATTTGTAGGTGGATCATCAGTGTTAGAGCTAAAATTAGCATGTTTAAAGTGATTTTCATGCTTCCAGGGGCTCGGGAAGTTAATTAAATACCATTTGGAGGCATTTAATGTTCGAGCAAAAACGGCTGATTTTCGACAAAAGAGATAACACCCCCCCATTACGTCATGCTTCAGAAATGTGGAAAATGGTCCGTTTTCAAATGTTTTATTTTTGAACGTCAGTTCACATTTGTAGGTGGATCATCAGTGTTAGAGCTAAAATTAGCATGTTTAAAGTGATTTTCATGCTTCCAGGGGCTCGGGAAGTTAATTAAATACCATTTGGAGGCATTTAATGTTCGAGCAAAAACGGCTGATTTTCGACAAAAGAGATAACACCCCCCCATTACGCCATGCTTCAGAAATGTGGAAAATGGTCCGTTTTCAAATGTTTTATTTTTGAACGTCAGTTCACATTTGTAGGTGGATCATCAGTGTTAGAGCTAAAATTAGCATGTTTAAAGTGATTTTCATGCTTCCAGGGGCCCAAAACACAAGATTTATGGAATGGTTAAAAGTGCATGAAAATGGCCAATTTACTCACTCTGAGTTCTCAAAAAGGGTTTCTTCACCCCGGGAAGTTAATTAAATACCATTTGGAGGTATTTAATGTTCGAGCAAAAACGGCTGATTTTCGACAAAAGAGATAACACCCCCCCATTACGTCATGCTTCAGAAATGTGGAAAATGGTCCGTTTTCAAATGTCTTATTTTTGAACGTCAGTTCACATTTGTAGGTGGATCATCAGTGTTAGAGCTAAAATTAGCATGTTTAAAGTGATTTTCATGCTTCCAGGGGCTTGGGAAGTGAAATAAATACCATTTGGAGGCATTTAATGTTCGAGCAAAAACGGCTGATTTTCGACAAAAGAGATAACACCCCCCCATTACGTCATGCTTCAGAAATGTGGAAAATGGTCCGTTTTCAAATGTTTTATTTTTGAACGTCAGTTCACATTTGTAGGTGGATCATCAGTGTTAGAGCTAAAATTAGCATGTTTAAAGTGATTTTCATGCTTCCAGGGGCTCGGGAAGTTAATTAAATACCATTTGGAGGCATTTAATGTTCGAGCAAAAACGGCTGATTTTCGACAAAAGAGATAACACCCCCCCATTACGTCATGCTTCAGAAATGTGGAAAATGGTCCGTTTTCAAATGTTTTATTTTTGAACGTCAGTTCACATTTGTAGGTGGATCATCAGTGTTAGAGCTACAATTAGCATGTTTAAAGTGATTTTCATGCTTCCAGGGGCTCGGGAAGTGAAATAAATACCATTTGGAGGCATTTAATGTTCGAGCAAAAACGGCTGATTTTCGACAAAAGAGATAACACCCCCCCATTACGTCATGCTTCAGAAATGTGGAAAATGGTCCGTTTTCAAATGTTTTATTTTTGAACGTCAGTTCACATTTGTAGGTGGATCATCAGTGTTAGAGCTAAAATTAGCATGTTTAAAGTGATTTTCATGCTTCCAGGGGCTCGGGAAGTGAAATAAATACCATTTGGAGGCATTTAATGTTCGAGCAAAAACGGCTGATTTTCGACAAAAGAGATAACACCCCCCCATTACGTCATGCTTCAGAAATGTGGAAAATGGTCCGTTTTCAAATGTTTTATTTTTGAACGTCAGTTCACATTTGTAGGTGGATCATCAGTGTTAGAGCTAAAATTAGCATGTTTAAAGTGATTTTCATGCTTCCAGGGGCCCAAAACACAAGATTAATGGAATGGTTAAAAGTGCATGAAAATGGCCAATTTACTCACTCTGAGTTCTCAAAAAGGGTTTCTTCACCCCGGGAAGTTAATTAAATACCATTTGGAGGCATTTAATGTTCGAGCAAAAACGGCTGATTTTCGACAAAAGAGATAACACCCCCCCATTACGTCATGCTTCAGAAATGTGGAAAATGGTCCGTTTTCAAATGTTTTATTTTTGAACGTCAGTTCACATTTGTAGGTGGATCATCAGTGTTAGAGCTAAAATTAGCATGTTTAAAGTGATTTTCATGCTTCCAGGGGCTCGGGAAGTTAATTAAATACCATTTGGAGGCATTTAATGTTCAAGCAAAAACGGCTGATTTTCGACAAAAGAGATAACACCCCCCCATTTTGTCATGCTTCAGAAATGTGGAAAATGGTCCGTTTTCAAATGTTTTATTTTTGAACGTCAGTTCACATTTTTAGGTGGATCATCAGTGTTAGAGCTAAAATTAGCATGTTTAAAGTGATTTTCATGCTTCCAGGGGCTCGGGAAGTTAATTAAATACCATTTGGAGGCATTTAATGTTCGAGCAAAAACGGCTGATTTTCGACAAAAGAGATAACACCCCCCCATTACGCCATGCTTCAGAAATGTGGAAAATGGTCCGTTTTCAAATGTTTTATTTTTGAACGTCAGTTCACATTTGTAGGTGGATCATCAGTGTTAGAGCTAAAATTAGCATGTTTAAAGTGATTTTCATGCTTCCAGGGGCCCAAAACACAAGATTTATGGAATGGTTAAAAGTGCATGAAAATGGCCAATTTACTCACTCTGAGTTCTCAAAAAGGGTTTCTTCACCCCGGGAAGTTAATTAAATACCATTTGGAGGTATTTAATGTTCGAGCAAAAACGGCTGATTTTCGACAAAAGAGATAACACCCCCCCATTACGTCATGCTTCAGAAATGTGGAAAATGGTCCGTTTTCAAATGTTTTATTTTTGAACGTCAGTTCACATTTGTAGGTGGATCATCAGTGTTAGAGCTAAAATTAGCATGTTTAAAGTGATTTTCATGCTTCCAGGGGCTTGGGAAGTGAAATAAATACCATTTGGAGGCATTTAATGTTCGAGCAAAAACGGCTGATTTTCGACAAAAGAGATAACACCCCCCCATTACGTCATGCTTCAGAAATGTGGAAAATGGTCCGTTTTCAAATGTTTTATTTTTGAACGTCAGTTCACATTTGTAGGTGGATCATCAGTGTTAGAGCTAAAATTAGCATGTTTAAAGTGATTTTCATGCTTCCAGGGGCTCGGGAAGTTAATTAAATACCATTTGGAGGCATTTAATGTTCGAGCAAAAACGGCTGATTTTCGACAAAAGAGATAACACCCCCCCATTACGTCATGCTTCAGAAATGTGGAAAATGGTCCGTTTTCAAATGTTTTATTTTTGAACGTCAGTTCACATTTGTAGGTGGATCATCAGTGTTAGAGCTACAATTAGCATGTTTAAAGTGATTTTCATGCTTCCAGGGGCTCGGGAAGTGAAATAAATACCATTTGGAGGCATTTAATGTTCGAGCAAAAACGGCTGATTTTCGACAAAAGAGATAACACCCCCCCATTACGTCATGCTTCAGAAATGTGGAAAATGGTCCGTTTTCAAATGTTTTATTTTTGAACGTCAGTTCACATTTGTAGGTGGATCATCAGTGTTAGAGCTAAAATTAGCATGTTTAAAGTGATTTTCATGCTTCCAGGGGCTCGGGAAGTGAAATAAATACCATTTGGAGGCATTTAATGTTCGAGCAAAAACGGCTGATTTTCGACAAAAGAGATAACACCCCCCCATTACGTCATGCTTCAGAAATGTGGAAAATGGTCCGTTTTCAAATGTTTTATTTTTGAACGTCAGTTCACATTTGTAGGTGGATCATCAGTGTTAGAGCTAAAATTAGCATGTTTAAAGTGATTTTCATGCTTCCAGGGGCCCAAAACACAAGATTAATGGAATGGTTAAAAGTGCATGAAAATGGCCAATTTACTCACTCTGAGTTCTCAAAAAGGGTTTCTTCACCCCGGGAAGTTAATTAAATACCATTTGGAGGCATTTAATGTTCGAGCAAAAACGGCTGATTTTCGACAAAAGAGATAACACCCCCCCATTACGTCATGCTTCAGAAATGTGGAAAATGGTCCGTTTTCAAATGTTTTATTTTTGAACGTCAGTTCACATTTGTAGGTGGATCATCAGTGTTAGAGCTAAAATTAGCATGTTTAAAGTGATTTTCATGCTTCCAGGGGCTCGGGAAGTTAATTAAATACCATTTGGAGGCATTTAATGTTCAAGCAAAAACGGCTGATTTTCGACAAAAGAGATAACACCCCCCCATTTTGTCATGCTTCAGAAATGTGGAAAATGGTCCGTTTTCAAATGTTTTATTTTTGAACGTCAGTTCACATTTTTAGGTGGATCATCAGTGTTAGAGCTAAAATTAGCATGTTTAAAGTGATTTTCATGCTTCCAGGGGCTCGGGAAGTTAATTAAATACCATTTGGAGGCATTTAATGTTCGAGCAAAAACAGCTGATTCTCGACAAAAGAGATAACACCCCCCCATTACGTCATGCTTCAGAAATGTGGAAAATGGTCCGTTTTCAAATGTTTTATTTTTGAACGTCAGTTCACATTTGTAGGTGGATCATCAGTGTTAGAGCTAAAATTAGCATGTTTAAAGTGATTTTCATGCTTCCAGGGGCTCGGGAAGTGAAATAAATACCATTTGGAGGCATTTAATGTTCGAGCAAAAACGGCTGATTTTCGACAAAAGAGATAACACCCCCCCATTACGTCATGCTTCAGAAATGTGGAAAATGGTCCGTTTTCAAATGATTTATTTTTGAACGTCAGTTCACATTTGTAGGTGGATCATCAGTGTTAGAGCTAAAATTAGCATGTTTAAAGTGATTTTCATGCTTCCAGGGGCCCAAAACACAAGATTAATGGAATGGTTAAAAGTGCATGAAAATGGCCAATTTACTCACTCTGAGTTCTCAAAAAGGGTTTCTTCACCCCGGGAAGTTAATTAAATACCATTTGGAGGCATTTAATGTTCGAGCAAAAACGGCTGATTTTCGACAAAAGAGATAACACCCCCCCATTACGTCATGCTTCAGAAATGTGGAAAATGGTCCGTTTTCAAATGTTTTATTTTTGAATGTCAGTTCACATTTGTAGGTGGATCATCAGTGTTAGAGCTAAAATTAGCATGTTTAAAGTGATTTTCATGCTTCCAGGGGCTCGGGAAGTTAATTAAATACCATTTGGAGGCATTTAATGTTCGAGCAAAAACGGCTGATTTTCGACAAAAGAGATAACACCCCCCCCATTACGTCATGCTTCAGAAATGTGGAAAATGGTCCGTTTTCAAATGTTTTATTTTTGAACGTCAGTTCACATTTGTAGGTGGATCATCAGTGTTAGAGCTAAAATTAGCATGTTTAAAGTGATTTTCATGCTTCCAGGGGCTCGGGAAGTTAATTAAATACCATTTGGAGGCATTTAATGTTCGAGCAAAAACGGCTGATTTTCGACAAAAGAGATAACACCCCCCCATTACGTCATGCTTCAGAAATGTGGAAAATGGTCCGTTTTCAAATGTTTTATTTTTGAACGTCAGTTCACATTTGTAGGTGGATCATCAGTGTTAGAGCTAAAATTAGCATGTTTAAAGTGATTTTCATGCTTCCAGGGGCTCGGGAAGTGAATTAAATACCATTTGGAGGCATTTAATGTTCGAGCAAAAACGGCTGATTTTCGACAAAAGAGATAACACCCCCCCATTACGTCAAGCTTCAGAAATGTGGAAAATGGTCCGTTTTCAAATGTTTTATTTTTGAACCTCAGTTCACATTTGTAGGTGGATCATCAGTGTTAGAGCTAAAATTAGCATGTTTAAAGTGATTTTCATGCTTCCAGGGGCTCGGGAAGTTAATTAAATACCATTTGGAGGCATTTAATGTTCGAGCAAAAACGGCTGATTTTCGACAAAAGAGATAACACCCCCCCATTACGTCATGCTTCAGAAATGTGGAAAATGGTCCGTTTTCAAATGTTTTATTTTTGAACGTCAGTTCACATTTGTAGGTGGATCATCAGTGTTAGAGCTAAAATTAGCATGTTTAAAGTGATTTTCATGCTTCCAGGGGCTCGGGAAGTTAATTAAATACCATTTGGAGGCATTTAATGTTCGAGCAAAAACGGCTGATTTTCGACAAAAGAGATAACACCCCCCCATTACGTCATGCTTCAGAAATGTGGAAAATGGTCCGTTTTCAAATGTTTTATTTTTGAACGTCAGTTCACATTTGTAGGTGGATCATCAGTGTTAGAGCTAAAATTAGCATGTTTAAAGTGATTTTCATGCTTCCAGGGGCCCAAAACACAAGATTTATGGAATGGTTAAAAGTGCATGAAAATGGCCAATTTACTCACTCTGAGTTCTCAAAAAGGGTTTCTTCATCCCGGGAAGTTAATTAAATACCATTTGGAGGCATTTAATGTTCGAGCAAAAACGGCTGATTTTCGACAAAAGAGATAACACCCCCCCCATTACGTCATGCTTCAGAAATGTGGAAAATGGTCCGTTTTCAAATGTTTTATTTTTGAACGTCAGTTCACATTTGTAGGTGGATCATCAGTGTTAGAGCTAAAATTAGCATGTTTAAAGTGATTTTCATGCTTCCAGGGGCTCGGGAAGTTAATTAAATACCATTTGGAGGCATTTAATGTTCGAGCAAAAACGGCTGATTTTCGACAAAAGAGATAACACCCCCCCATTACGTCATGCTTCAGAAATGTGGAAAATGGTCCGTTTTCAAATGTTTTATTTTTGAACATCAGTTCACATTTGTAGGTGGATCATCAGTGTTAGAGCTAAAATTAGCATGTTTAATGTGATTTTCATGCTTCCAGGGGCCCAAAACACAAGATTTATGGAATGGTTAAAAGTGCATGAAAATGGCCAATTTACTCACTCTGAGTTCTCAAAAAGGGTTTCTTCACCCCGGGAAGTTAATTAAATACCATTTGGAGGCATTTAATGTTCGAGCAAAAACGGCTGATTTTCGACAAAAGAGATAACACCCCCCCATTACGTCATGCTTCAGAAATGTGGAAAATGGTCCGTTTTCAAATGTTTTATTTTTGAACGTCAGTTCACATTTGTAGGTGGATCATCAGTGTTAGAGCTAAAATTAGCATGTTTAAAGTGATTTTCATGCTTCCAGGGGCTCGGGAAGTTAATTAAATACCATTTGGAGGCATTTAATGTTCGAGCAAAAACGGCTGATTTTCGACAAAAGAGATAACACCCCCCCATTACGTCATGCTTCAGAAATGTGGAAAATGGTCCGTTTTCAAATGTTTTATTTTTGAACGTCAGTTCACATTTGTAGGTGGATCATCAGTGTTAGAGCTAAAATTAGCATGTTTAAAGTGATTTTCATGCTTCCAGGGGCCCAAAACACAAGATTTATGGAAAGGTTAAAAGTGCATGAAAATGGCCAATTTACTCACTCTGAGCTCTCAAAAAGGGTTTCTTCACCCTGGGAAGTTAATTAAATACCATTTGGAGGCATTTAATGTTCGAGCAAAAACGGCTGATTTTCGACAAAAGAGATAACACCCCCCCATTACGTCATGCTTCAGAAATGTGGAAAATGGTCCGTTTTCAAATGTTTTATTTTTGAACGTCAGTTCACATTTGTAGGTGGATCATCAGTGTTAGAGCTAAAATTCGCATGTTTAAAGTGATTTCCATGCTTCCAGGGGCTCGGGAAGTTAATTAAATACCATTTGGAGGCATTTAATGTTCGAGCAAAAACGGCTGATTTTCGACAAAAGAGATAACACCCCCCCATTACGTCATGCTTCAGAAATGTGGAAAATGGTCCGTTTTCAAATGTTTTATTTTTGAACGTCAGTTCACATTTGTAGGTGGATCATCAGTGTTAGAGCTAAAATTAGCATGTTTAAAGTGATTTTCATGCTTCCAGGGGCTCGGGAAGTTAATTAAATACCATTTGGAGGCATTTAATGTTCGAGCAAAAACGGCTGATTTTCGACAAAAGAGATAACACCCCCCCATTACGTCATGCTTCAGAAATGTGGAAAATGGTCCGTTTTCAAATGTTTTATTTTTGAACGTCAGTTCACATTTGTAGGTGGATCATCAGTGTTAGAGCTAAAATTAGCATGTTTAAAGTGATTTTCATGCTTCCAGGGGCCCAAAACACAAGATTAATGGAATGGTTAAAAGTGCATGAAAATGGCCAATTTACTCACTCTGAGTTCTCAAAAAGGGTTTCTTCACCCCGGGAAGTGAAATAAATACCATTTGGAGGCATTTAATGTTCGAGCAAAAACGGCTGATTTTCGACAAAAGAGATAACACCCCCCCATTACGTCATGCTTCAGAAATGTGGAAAATGGTCCGTTTTCAAATGTTTTATTTTTGAACGTCAGTTCACATTTGTAGGTGGATCATCAGTGTTAGAGCTAAAATTAGCATGTTTAAAGTGATTTTCATGCTTCCAGGGGCCCAAAACACAAGATTTATGGAATGGTTAAAAGTGCATGAAAATGGCCAATTTACTCACTCTGAGTTCTCAAAAAGGGTTTCTTCACCCCGGGAAGTTAATTAAATACCATTTGGAGGCATTTAATGTTCGAGCAAAAACGGCTGATTTTCGACAAAAGAGATAACACCCCCCCATTACGTCATGCTTCAGAAATGTGGAAAATGGTCCGTTTTCAAATGTTTTATTTTTGAACGTCAGTTCACATTTGTAGGTGGATCATCAGTGTTAGAGCTAAAATTAGCATGTTTAAAGTGATTTTCATGCTTCCAGGGGCTCGGGAAGTTAATTAAATACCATTTGGAGGCATTTAATGTTCGAGCAAAAACGGCTGATTTTCGACAAAAGAGATAACACCCCCCCATTACGTCATGCTTCAGAAATGTGGAAAATGGTCCGTTTTCAAATGTTTTATTTTTGAACGTCAGTTCACATTTGTAGGTGGATCATCAGTGTTAGAGCTAAAATTAGCATGTTTAAAGTGATTTTCATGCTTCCAGGGGCTCGGGAAGTTAATTAAATACCATTTGGAGGCATTTAATGTTCGAGCAAAAACGGCTGATTTTCGACAAAAGAGATCACCCCCCATTACGTCATGCTTCAGAAATATGGAAAATGGTCCGTTTTCAAATGTTTTATTTTTGAACGTCAGTTCACATTTGTAGGTGGATCATCAGTGTTAGAGCTAAAATTAGCATGTTTAAAGTGATTTTCATGCTTCCAGGGGCTCGGGAAGTGAAATAAATACCATTTGGAGGCATTTAATGTTCGAGCAAAAACGGCTGATTTTCGACAAAAGAGATAACACCCCCCCATTACGTCATGCTTCAGAAATGTGGAAAATGGTCCGTTTTCAAATGTTTTATTTTTGAACCTCAGTTCACATTTGTAGGTGGATCATCAGTGTTAGAGCTAAAATTAGCATGTTTAAAGTGATTTTCATGCTTCCAGGGGCTCGGGAAGTTAATTAAATACCATTTGGAGGCATTTAATGTTCGAGCAAAAACGGCTGATTTTCGACAAAAGAGATAACACCCCCCCATTACGTCATGCTTCAGAAATGTGGAAAATGGTCCGTTTTCAAATGTTTTATTTTTGAACGTCAGTTCACATTTGTAGGTGGATCATCAGTGTTAGAGCTAAAATTAGCATGTTTAAAGTGATTTTCATGCTTCCAGGGGCTCGGGAAGTTAATTAAATACCATTTGGAGGCATTTAATGTTCGAGCAAAAACGGCTGATTTTCGACAAAAGAGATAACACCCCCCCATTACGTCATGCTTCAGAAATGTGGAAAATGGTCCGTTTTCAAATGTTTTATTTTTGAACGTCAGTTCACATTTGTAGGTGGATCATCAGTGTTAGAGCTAAAATTAGCATGTTTAAAGTGATTTTCATGCTTCCAGGGGCCCAAAACACAAGATTTATGGAATGGTTAAAAGTGCATGAAAATGGCCAATTTACTCACTCTGAGTTCTCAAAAAGGGTTTCTTCACCCCGGGAAGTTAATTAAATACCATTTGGAGGCATTTAATGTTCGAGCAAAAACGGCTGATTTTCGACAAAAGAGATAACACCCCCCCATTACGTCATGCTTCAGAAATGTGGAAAATGGTCCGTTTTCAAATGTTTTATTTTTGAACGTCAGTTCACATTTGTAGGTGGATCATCAGTGTTAGAGCTACAATTAGCATGTTTAAAGTGATTTTCATGCTTCCAGGGGCTCGGGAAGTGAAATAAATACCATTTGGAGGCATTTAATGTTCGAGCAAAAACGGCTGATTTTCGACAAAAGAGATAACACCCCCCCATTACGTCATGCTTCAGAAATGTGGAAAATGGTCCGTTTTCAAATGTTTTATTTTTGAACGTCAGTTCACATTTGTAGGTGGATCATCAGTGTTAGAGCTAAAATTAGCATGTTTAAAGTGATTTTCATGCTTCCAGGGGCCCAAAACACAAGATTAATGGAATGGTTAAAAGTGCATGAAAATGGCCAATTTACTCACTCTGAGTTCTCAAAAAGGGTTTCTTCACCCCGGGAAGTTAATTAAATACCATTTGGAGGCATTTAATGTTCGAGCAAAAACGGCTGATTTTCGACAAAAGAGATAACACCCCCCCATTACGTCATGCTTCAGAAATGTGGAAAATGGTCCGTTTTCAAATGTTTTATTTTTGAACGTCAGTTCACATTTGTAGGTGGATCATCAGTGTTAGAGCTAAAATTAGCATGTTTAAAGTGATTTTCATGCTTCCAGGGGCTCGGGAAGTTAATTAAATACCATTTGGAGGCATTTAATGTTCGAGCAAAAACGGCTGATTTTCGACAAAAGAGATAACACCCCCCCATTTTGTCATGCTTCAGAAATGTGGAAAATGGTCCGTTTTCAAATGTTTTATTTTTGAACGTCAGTTCACATTTTTAGGTGGATCATCAGTGTTAGAGCTAAAATTAGCATGTTTAAAGTGATTTTCATGCTTCCAGGGGCTCGGGAAGTTAATTAAATACCATTTGGAGGCATTTAATGTTCGAGCAAAAACAGCTGATTCTCGACAAAAGAGATAACACCCCCCCATTACGTCATGCTTCAGAAATGTGGAAAATGGTCCGTTTTCAAATGTTTTATTTTTGAACGTCAGTTCACATTTGTAGGTGGATCATCAGTGTTAGAGCTAAAATTAGCATGTTTAAAGTGATTTTCATGCTTCCAGGGGCCCAAAACACAAGATTTATGGAAAGGTTAAAAGTGCATGAAAATGGCCAATTTACTCACTCTGAGCTCTCAAAAAGGGTTTCTTCACCCTGGGAAGTTAATTAAATACCATTTGGAGGCATTTAATGTTCGAGCAAAAACGGCTGATTTTCGACAAAAGAGATAACACCCCCCTATTACGTCATGCTTCAGAAATGTGGAAAATGGTCCGTTTTCAAATGTTTTATTTTTGAACGTCAGTTCACATTTGTAGGTGGATCATCAGTGTTAGAGCTAAAATTCGCATGTTTAAAGTGATTTCCATGCTTCCAGGGGCTCGGGAAGTTAATTAAATACCATTTGGAGGCATTTAATGTTCGAGCAAAAACGGCTGATTTTCGACAAAAGAGATAACACCCCCCCATTACGTCATGCTTCAGAAATGTGGAAAATGGTCCGTTTTCAAATGTTTTATTTTTGAACGTCAGTTCACATTTGTAGGTGGATCATCAGTGTTAGAGCTAAAATTAGCATGTTTAAAGTGATTTTCATGCTTCCAGGGGCTCGGGAAGTTAATTAAATACCATTTGGAGGCATTTAATGTTCGAGCAAAAACGGCTGATTTTCGACAAAAGAGATAACACCCCCCCATTACGTCATGCTTCAGAAATGTGGAAAATGGTCCGTTTTCAAATGTTTTATTTTTGAACGTCAGTTCACATTTGTAGGTGGATCATCAGTGTTAGAGCTAAAATTAGCATGTTTAAAGTGATTTTCATGCTTCCAGGGGCTCGGGAAGTGAAATAAATACCATTTGGAGGCATTTAATGTTCGAGCAAAAACGGCTGATTTTCGACAAAAGAGATAACACCCCCCCATTACGTCATGCTTCAGAAATGTGGAAAATGGTCCGTTTTCAAATGTTTTATTTTTGAACGTCAGTTCACATTTGTAGGTGGATCATCAGTGTTAGAGCTAAAATTAGCATGTTTAAAGTGATTTTCATGCTTCCAGGGGCCCAAAACACAAGATTAATGGAATGGTTAAAAGTGCATGAAAATGGCCAATTTACTCACTCTGAGTTCTCAAAAAGGGTTTCTTCACCCCGGGAAGTTAATTAAATACCATTTGGAGGCATTTAATGTTCGAGCAAAAACGGCTGATTTTCGACAAAAGAGATAACACCCCCCCATTACGTCATGCTTCAGAAATGTGGAAAATGGTCCGTTTTCAAATGTTTTATTTTTGAACGTCAGTTCACATTTGTAGGTGGATCATCAGTGTTAGAGCTAAAATTAGCATGTTTAAAGTGATTTTCATGCTTCCAGGGGCTCGGGAAGTTAATTAAATACCATTTGGAGGCATTTAATGTTCGAGCAAAAACGGCTGATTTTCGACAAAAGAGATAACACCCCCCCATTTTGTCATGCTTCAGAAATGTGGAAAATGGTCCGTTTTCAAATGTTTTATTTTTGAACGTCAGTTCACATTTTTAGGTGGATCATCAGTGTTAGAGCTAAAATTAGCATGTTTAAAGTGATTTTCATGCTTCCAGGGGCTCGGGAAGTTAATTAAATACCATTTGGAGGCATTTAATGTTCGAGCAAAAACAGCTGATTCTCGACAAAAGAGATAACACCCCCCCATTACGTCATGCTTCAGAAATGTGGAAAATGGTCCGTTTTCAAATGTTTTATTTTTGAACGTCAGTTCACATTTGTAGGTGGATCATCAGTGTTAGAGCTAAAATTAGCATGTTTAAAGTGATTTTCATGCTTCCAGGGGCTCGGGAAGTGAATTAAATACCATTTGGAGGCATTTAATGTTCGAGCAAAAACGGCTGATTTTCGACAAAAGAGATAACACCCCCCCATTACGTCATGCTTCAGAAATGTGGAAAATGGTCCGTTTTCAAATGTTTTATTTTTGAACCTCAGTTCACATTTGTAGGTGGATCATCAGTGTTAGAGCTAAAATTAGCATGTTTAAAGTGATTTTCATGCTTCCAGGGGCTCGGGAAGTTAATTAAATACCATTTGGAGGCATTTAATGTTCGAGCAAAAACGGCTGATTTTCGACAAAAGAGATAACACCCCCCCATTACGTCATGCTTCAGAAATGTGGAAAATGGTCCGTTTTCAAATGTTTTATTTTTGAACGTCAGTTCACATTTGTAGGTGGATCATCAGTGTTAGAGCTAAAATTAGCATGTTTAAAGTGATTTTCATGCTTCCAGGGGCTCGGGAAGTTAATTAAATACCATTTGGAGGCATTTAATGTTCGAGCAAAAACGGCTGATTTTCGACAAAAGAGATAACACCCCCCCATTACGTCATGCTTCAGAAATGTGGAAAATGGTCCGTTTTCAAATGTTTTATTTTTGAACGTCAGTTCACATTTGTAGGTGGATCATCAGTGTTAGAGCTAAAATTAGCATGTTTAAAGTGATTTTCATGCTTCCAGGGGCCCAAAACACAAGATTTATGGAATGGTTAAAAGTGCATGAAAATGGCCAATTTACTCACTCTGAGTTCTCAAAAAGGGTTTCTTCACCCCGGGAAGTTAATTAAATACCATTTGGAGGCATTTAATGTTCGAGCAAAAACGGCTGATTTTCGACAAAAGAGATAACACCCCCCCATTACGTCATGCTTCAGAAATGTGGAAAATGGTCCGTTTTCAAATGTTTTATTTTTGAACGTCAGTTCACATTTGTAGGTGGATCATCAGTGTTAGAGCTAAAATTAGCATGTTTAAAGTGATTTTCATGCTTCCAGGGGCTCGGGAAGTTAATTAAATACCATTTGGAGGCATTTAATGTTCGAGCAAAAACGGCTGATTTTCGACAAAAGAGATAACACCCCCCCATTACGTCATGCTTCAGAAATGTGGAAAATGGTCCGTTTTCAAATGTTTTATTTTTGAACGTCAGTTCACATTTGTAGGTGGATCATCAGTGTTAGAGCTACAATTAGCATGTTTAAAGTGATTTTCATGCTTCCAGGGGCTCGGGAAGTGAAATAAATACCATTTGGAGGCATTTAATGTTCGAGCAAAAACGGCTGATTTTCGACAAAAGAGATAACACCCCCCCATTACGTCATGCTTCAGAAATGTGGAAAATGGTCCGTTTTCAAATGTTTTATTTTTGAACGTCAGTTCACATTTGTAGGTGGATCATCAGTGTTAGAGCTAAAATTAGCATGTTTAAAGTGATTTTCATGCTTCCAGGGGCCCAAAACACAAGATTAATGGAATGGTTAAAAGTGCATGAAAATGGCCAATTTACTCACTCTGAGTTCTCAAAAAGGGTTTCTTCACCCCGGGAAGTTAATTAAATACCATTTGGAGGCATTTAATGTTCGAGCAAAAACGGCTGATTTTCGACAAAAGAGATAACACCCCCCCATTACGTCATGCTTCAGAAATGTGGAAAATGGTCCGTTTTCAAATGTTTTATTTTTGAACGTCAGTTCACATTTGTAGGTGGATCATCAGTGTTAGAGCTAAAATTAGCATGTTTAAAGTGATTTTCATGCTTCCAGGGGCTCGGGAAGTTAATTAAATACCATTTGGAGGCATTTAATGTTCGAGCAAAAACGGCTGATTTTCGACAAAAGAGATAACACCCCCCCATTTTGTCATGCTTCAGAAATGTGGAAAATGGTCCGTTTTCAAATGTTTTATTTTTGAACGTCAGTTCACATTTTTAGGTGGATCATCAGTGTTAGAGCTAAAATTAGCATGTTTAAAGTGATTTTCATGCTTCCAGGGGCTCGGGAAGTTAATTAAATACCATTTGGAGGCATTTAATGTTCGAGCAAAAACAGCTGATTCTCGACAAAAGAGATAACACCCCCCCATTACGTCATGCTTCAGAAATGTGGAAAATGGTCCGTTTTCAAATGTTTTATTTTTGAACGTCAGTTCACATTTGTAGGTGGATCATCAGTGTTAGAGCTAAAATTAGCATGTTTAAAGTGATTTTCATGCTTCCAGGGGCCCAAAACACAAGATTTATGGAAAGGTTAAAAGTGCATGAAAATGGCCAATTTACTCACTCTGAGCTCTCAAAAAGGGTTTCTTCACCCTGGGAAGTTAATTAAATACCATTTGGAGGCATTTAATGTTCGAGCAAAAACGGCTGATTTTCGACAAAAGAGATAACACCCCCCCATTACGTCATGCTTCAGAAATGTGGAAAATGGTCCGTTTTCAAATGTTTTATTTTTGAACGTCAGTTCACATTTGTAGGTGGATCATCAGTGTTAGAGCTAAAATTCGCATGTTTAAAGTGATTTCCATGCTTCCAGGGGCTCGGGAAGTTAATTAAATACCATTTGGAGGCATTTAATGTTCGAGCAAAAACGGCTGATTTTCGACAAAAGAGATAACACCCCCCCATTACGTCATGCTTCAGAAATGTGGAAAATGGTCCGTTTTCAAATGTTTTATTTTTGAACGTCAGTTCACATATGTAGGTGGATCATCAGTGTTAGAGCTAAAATTAGCATGTTTAAAGTGATTTTCATGCTTCCAGGGGCTCGGGAAGTTAATTAAATACCATTTGGAGGCATTTAATGTTCGAGCAAAAACGGCTGATTTTCGACAAAAGAGATAACACCCCCCCATTACGTCATGCTTCAGAAATGTGGAAAATGGTCCGTTTTCAAATGTTTTATTTTTGAACGTCAGTTCACATTTGTAGGTGGATCATCAGTGTTAGAGCTAAAATTAGCATGTTTAAAGTGATTTTCATGCTTCCAGGGGCTCGGGAAGTGAAATAAATACCATTTGGAGGCATTTAATGTTCGAGCAAAAACGGCTGATTTTCGACAAAAGAGATAACACCCCCCCATTACGTCATGCTTCAGAAATGTGGAAAATGGTCCGTTTTCAAATGTTTTATTTTTGAACGTCAGTTCACATTTGTAGGTGGATCATCAGTGTTAGAGCTAAAATTAGCATGTTTAAAGTGATTTTCATGCTTCCAGGGGCCCAAAACACAAGATTAATGGAATGGTTAAAAGTGCATGAAAATGGCCAATTTACTCACTCTGAGTTCTCAAAAAGGGTTTCTTCACCCCGGGAAGTTAATTAAATACCATTTGGAGGCATTTAATGTTCGAGCAAAAACGGCTGATTTTCGACAAAAGAGATAACACCCCCCCCATTACGTCATGCTTCAGAAATGTGGAAAATGGTCCGTTTTCAAATGTTTTATTTTTGAACGTCAGTTCACATTTGTAGGTGGATCATCAGTGTTAGAGCTAAAATTAGCATGTTTAAAGTGATTTTCATGCTTCCAGGGGCTCGGGAAGTTAATTAAATACCATTTGGAGGCATTTAATGTTCGAGCAAAAACGGCTGATTTTCGACAAAAGAGATAACACCCCCCCATTTTGTCATGCTTCAGAAATGTGGAAAATGGTCCGTTTTCAAATGTTTTATTTTTGAACGTCAGTTCACATTTTTAGGTGGATCATCAGTGTTAGAGCTAAAATTAGCATGTTTAAAGTGATTTTCATGCTTCCAGGGGCTCGGGAAGTTAATTAAATACCATTTGGAGGCATTTAATGTTCGAGCAAAAACAGCTGATTCTCGACAAAAGAGATAACACCCCCCCATTACGTCATGCTTCAGAAATGTGGAAAATGGTCCGTTTTCAAATGTTTTATTTTTGAACGTCAGTTCACATTTGTAGGTGGATCATCAGTGTTAGAGCTAAAATTAGCATGTTTAAAGTGATTTTCATGCTTCCAGGGGCCCAAAACACAAGATTTATGGAAAGGTTAAAAGTGCATGAAAATGGCCAATTTACTCACTCTGAGCTCTCAAAAAGGGTTTCTTCACCCTGGGAAGTTAATTAAATACCATTTGGAGGCATTTAATGTTCGAGCAAAAACGGCTGATTTTCGACAAAAGAGATAACACCCCCCCATTACATCATGCTTCAGAAATGTGGAAAATGGTCCGTTTTCAAATGTTTTATTTTTGAACGTCAGTTCACATTTGTAGGTGGATCATCAGTGTTAGAGCTAAAATTCGCATGTTTAAAGTGATTTCCATGCTTCCAGGGGCTCGGGAAGTTAATTAAATACCATTTGGAGGCATTTAATGTTCGAGCAAAAACGGCTGATTTTCGACAAAAGAGATAACACCCCCCCATTACGTCATGCTTCAGAAATGTGGAAAATGGTCCGTTTTCAAATGTTTTATTTTTGAACGTCAGTTCACATTTGTAGGTGGATCATCAGTGTTAGAGCTAAAATTAGCATGTTTAAAGTGATTTTCATGCTTCCAGGGGCTCGGGAAGTTAATTAAATACCATTTGGAGGCATTTAATGTTCGAGCAAAAACGGCTGATTTTCGACAAAAGAGATAACACCCCCCCATTACGTCATGCTTCAGAAATGTGGAAAATGGTCCGTTTTCAAATGTTTTATTTTTGAAGGTCAGTTCACATTTGTAGGTGGATCATCAGTGTTAGAGCTAAAATTAGCATGTTTAAAGTGATTTTCATGCTTCCAGGGGCCCAAAACACAAGATTAATGGAATGGTTAAAAGTGCATGAAAATGGCCAATTTACTCACTCTGAGTTCTCAAAAAGGGTTTCTTCACCCCGGGAAGTGAAATAAATACCATTTGGAGGCATTTAATGTTCGAGCAAAAACGGCTGATTTTCGACAAAAGAGATAACACCCCCCCATTACGTCATGCTTCAGAAATGTGGAAAATGGTCCGTTTTCAAATGTTTTATTTTTGAACGTCAGTTCACATTTGTAGGTGGATCATCAGTGTTAGAGCTAAAATTAGCATGTTTAAAGTGATTTTCATGCTTCCAGGGGCCCAAAACACAAGATTTATGGAATGGTTAAAAGTGCATGAAAATGGCCAATTTACTCACTCTGAGTTCTCAAAAAGGGTTTCTTCACCCCGGGAAGTTAATTAAATACCATTTGGAGGCATTTAATGTTCGAGCAAAAACGGCTGATTTTCGACAAAAGAGATAACACCCCCCCATTACGTCATGCTTCAGAAATGTGGAAAATGGTCCGTTTTCAAATGTTTTATTTTTGAACGTCAGTTCACATTTGTAGGTGGATCATCAGTGTTAGAGCTAAAATTAGCATGTTTAAAGTGATTTTCATGCTTCCAGGGGCTCGGGAAGTTAATTAAATACCATTTGGAGGCATTTAATGTTCGAGCAAAAACGGCTGATTTTCGACAAAAGAGATAACACCCCCCCATTACGTCATGCTTCAGAAATGTGGAAAATGGTCCGTTTTCAAATGTTTTATTTTTGAACGTCAGTTCACATTTGTAGGTGGATCATCAGTGTTAGAGCTAAAATTAGCATGTTTAAAGTGATTTTCATGCTTCCAGGGGCTCGGGAAGTTAATTAAATACCATTTGGAGGCATTTAATGTTCGAGCAAAAACGGCTGATTTTCGACAAAAGAGATCACCCCCCATTACGTCATGCTTCAGAAATATGGAAAATGGTCCGTTTTCAAATGTTTTATTTTTGAACGTCAGTTCACATTTGTAGGTGGATCATCAGTGTTAGAGCTAAAATTAGCATGTTTAAAGTGATTTTCATGCTTCCAGGGGCTCGGGAAGTGAAATAAATACCATTTGGAGGCATTTAATGTTCGAGCAAAAACGGCTGATTTTCGACAAAAGAGATAACACCCCCCCATTACGTCATGCTTCAGAAATGTGGAAAATGGTCCGTTTTCAAATGTTTTATTTTTGAACCTCAGTTCACATTTGTAGGTGGATCATCAGTGTTAGAGCTAAAATTAGCATGTTTAAAGTGATTTTCATGCTTCCAGGGGCTCGGGAAGTTAATTAAATACCATTTGGAGGCATTTAATGTTCGAGCAAAAACGGCTGATTTTCGACAAAAGAGATAACACCCCCCCATTACGTCATGCTTCAGAAATGTGGAAAATGGTCCGTTTTCAAATGTTTTATTTTTGAACGTCAGTTCACATTTGCAGGTGGATCATCAGTCTTAGAGCTAAAATTAGCATGTTTAAAGTGATTTTCATGCTTCCAGGGGCTCGGGAAGTTAATTAAATACCATTTGGAGGCATTTAATGTTCGAGCAAAAACGGCTGATTTTCGACAAAAGAGATAACACCCCCCCATTACGTCATGCTTCAGAAATGTGGAAAATGGTCCGTTTTCAAATGTTTTATTTTTGAACGTCAGTTCACATTTGTAGGTGGATCATCAGTGTTAGAGCTAAAATTAGCATGTTTAAAGTGATTTTCATGCTTCCAGGGGCCCAAAACACAAGATTTATGGAATGGTTAAAAGTGCATGAAAATGGCCAATTTACTCACTCTGAGTTCTCAAAAAGGGTTTCTTCACCCCGGGAAGTTGATTAAATACCATTTGGAGGCATTTAATGTTCGAGCAAAAACGGCTGATTTTCGACAAAAGAGATAACACCCCCCCATTACGTCATGCTTCAGAAATGTGGAAAATGGTCCGTTTTCAAATGTTTTATTTTTGAACGTCAGTTCACATTTGTAGGTGGATCATCAGTGTTAGAGCTAAAATTAGCATGTTTAAAGTGATTTTCATGCTTCCAGGGGCTCGGGAAGTTAATTAAATACCATTTGGAGGCATTTAATGTTCGAGCAAAAACGGCTGATTTTCGACAAAAGAGATAACACCCCCCCATTACGTCATGCTTCAGAAATGTGGAAAATGGTCCGTTTTCAAATGTTTTATTTTTGAACGTCAGTTCACATTTGTAGGTGGATCATCAGTGTTAGAGCTACAATTAGCATGTTTAAAGTGATTTTCATGCTTCCAGGGGCTCGGGAAGTGAAATAAATACCATTTGGAGGCATTTAATGTTCGAGCAAAAACGGCTGATTTTCGACAAAAGAGATAACACCCCCCCCATTACGTCATGCTTCAGAAATGTGGAAAATGGTCCGTTTTCAAATGTTTTATTTTTGAACGTCAGTTCACATTTGTAGGTGGATCATCAGTGTTAGAGCTAAAATTAGCATGTTTAAAGTGATTTTCATGCTTCCAGGGGCTCGGGAAGTGAAATAAATACCATTTGGAGGCATTTAATGTTCGAGCAAAAACGGCTGATTTTCGACAAAAGAGATAACACCCCCCCATTACGTCATGCTTCAGAAATGTGGAAAATGGTCCGTTTTCAAATGTTTTATTTTTGAACGTCAGTTCACATTTGTAGGTGGATCATCAGTGTTAGAGCTAAAATTAGCATGTTTAAAGTGATTTTCATGCTTCCAGGGGCCCAAAACACAAGATTAATGGAATGGTTAAAAGTGCATGAAAATGGCCAATTTACTCACTCTGAGTTCTCAAAAAGGGTTTCTTCACCCCGGGAAGTTAATTAAATACCATTTGGAGGCATTTAATGTTCGAGCAAAAACGGCTGATTTTCGACAAAAGAGATAACACCCCCCCATTACGTCATGCTTCAGAAATGTGGAAAATGGTCCGTTTTCAAATGTTTTATTTTTGAACGTCAGTTCACATTTGTAGGTGGATCATCAGTGTTAGAGCTAAAATTAGCATGTTTAAAGTGATTTTCATGCTTCCAGGGGCTCGGGAAGTTAATTAAATACCATTTGGAGGCATTTAATGTTCGAGCAAAAACGGCTGATTTTCGACAAAAGAGATAACACCCCCCCATTTTGTCATGCTTCAGAAATGTGGAAAATGGTCCGTTTTCAAATGTTTTATTTTTGAACGTCAGTTCACATTTTTAGGTGGATCATCAGTGTTAGAGCTAAAATTAGCATGTTTAAAGTGATTTTCATGCTTCCAGGGGCTCGGGAAGTTAATTAAATACCATTTGGAGGCATTTAATGTTCGAGCAAAAACAGCTGATTCTCGACAAAAGAGATAACACCCCCCCATTACGTCATGCTTCAGAAATGTGGAAAATGGTCCGTTTTCAAATGTTTTATTTTTGAACGTCAGTTCACATTTGTAGGTGGATCATCAGTGTTAGAGCTAAAATTAGCATGTTTAAAGTGATTTTCATGCTTCCAGGGGCTCGGGAAGTTAAATAAATACCATTTGGAGGCATTTAATGTTCGAGCAAAAACGGCTGATTTTCGACAAAAGAGATAACACCCCCCCATTACGTCATGCTTCAGAAATGTGGAAAATGGTCCGTTTTCAAATGATTTATTTTTGAACGTCAGTTCACATTTGTAGGTGGATCATCAGTGTTAGAGCTAAAATTAGCATGTTTAAAGTGATTTTCATGCTTCCAGGGGCTCGGGAAGTGAAATAAATACCATTTGGAGGCATTTAATGTTCGAGCAAAAACGGCTGATTTTCGACAAAAGAGATAACACCCCCCCATTACGTCATGCTTCAGAAATGTGGAAAATGGTCCGTTTTTAAATGTTTTATTTTTGAACGTTAGTTCACATTTGTAGGTGGATCATCAGTGTTAGAGCTAAAATTAGCATGTTTAAAGTGATTTTCATGCTTCCAGGGGCCCAAAACACAAGATTAATGGAATGGTTAAAAGTGCATGAAAATGGCCAATTTACTCACTCTGAGTTCTCAAAAAGGGTTTCTTCACCCCGGGAAGTTAATTAAATACCATTTGGAGGCATTTAATGTTCGAGCAAAAACGGCTGATTTTCGACAAAAGAGATAACACCCCCCCATTACGTCATGCTTCAGAAATGTGGAAAATGGTCCGTTTTCAAATGTTTTATTTTTGAATGTCAGTTCACATTTGTAGGTGGATCATCAGTGTTAGAGCTAAAATTAGCATGTTTAAAGTGATTTTCATGCTTCCAGGGGCTCGGGAAGTTAATTAAATACCATTTGGAGGCATTTAATGTTCGAGCAAAAACGGCTGATTTTCGACAAAAGAGATAACACCCCCCCATTACGTCATGCTTCAGAAATGTGGAAAATGGTCCGTTTTCAAATGTTTTATTTTTGAACGTCAGTTCACATTTGTAGGTGGATCATCAGTGTTAGAGCTAAAATTAGCATGTTTAAAGTGATTTTCATGCTTCCAGGGGCTCGGGAAGTGAAATAAATACCATTTGGAGGCATTTAATGTTCGAGCAAAAACGGCTGATTTTCGACAAAAGAGATAACACCCCCCCATTACGTCATGCTTCAGAAATGTGGAAAATGGTCCGTTTTCAAATGTTTTATTTTTGAACCTCAGTTCACATTTGTAGGTGGATCATCAGTGTTAGAGCTAAAATTAGCATGTTTAAAGTGATTTTCATGCTTCCAGGGGCTCGGGAAGTTAATTAAATACCATTTGGAGGCATTTAATGTTCGAGCAAAAACGGCTGATTTTCGACAAAAGAGATAACACCCCCCCATTACGTCATGCTTCAGAAATGTGGAAAATGGTCCGTTTTCAAATGATTTATTTTTGAACGTCAGTTCACATTTGTAGGTGGATCATCAGTGTTAGAGCTAAAATTAGCATGTTTAAAGTGATTTTCATGCTTCCAGGGGCTCGGGAAGTTAATTAAATACCATTTGGAGGCATTTAATGTTCGAGCAAAAATGGCTGATTTTCGACAAAAGAGATAACAGCCCCCCATTACGTCATGCTTCAGAAATGTGGAAAATGGTCCGTTTTCAAATGTTTTATTTTTGAACGTCAGTTCACATTTGTAGGTGGATCATCAGTGTTAGAGCTAAAATTAGCATGTTTAAAGTGATTTTCATGCTTCCAGGGGCCCAAAACACAAGATTTATGGAATGGTTAAAAGTGCATGAAAATGGCCAATTTACTCACTCTGAGTTCTCAAAAAGGGTTTCTTCACCCCGGGAAGTTAATTAAATACCATTTGGAGGCATTTAATGTTCGAGCAAAAACGGCTGATTTTCGACAAAAGAGATAACACCCCCCCATTACGTCATGCTTCAGAAATGTGGAAAATGGTCCGTTTTCAAATGTTTTATTTTTGAACGTCAGTTCACATTTGTAGGTGGATCATCAGTGTTAGAGCTAAAATTAGCATGTTTAAAGTGATTTTCATGCTTCCAGGGGCTCGGGAAGTTAATTAAATACCATTTGGAGGCATTTAATGTTCGAGCAAAAACGGCTGATTTTCGACAAAAGAGATAACACCCCCCCATTACGTCATGCTTCAGAAATGTGGAAAATGGTCCGTTTTCAAATGTTTTATTTTTGAACATCAGTTCACATTTGTAGGTGGATCATCAGTGTTAGAGCTAAAATTAGCATGTTTAATGTGATTTTCATGCTTCCAGGGGCCCAAAACACAAGATTTATGGAATGGTTAAAAGTGCATGAAAATGGCCAATTTACTCACTCTGAGTTCTCAAAAAGGGTTTCTTCACCCCGGGAAGTGAAATAAATACCATTTGGAGGCATTTGGAAAGGGGCGACCACTCGGTCCCCCCGAACGTATGGCGGAGTGCCTCGATCCCCCCGGGAAGCCATTTTTGGCGGGAGGCGCGTCTCGGCTGGTATGCCCGAAGCGGCGTAGCCGGGGCGCGCTTTTTCCCGCCCTAGAGTGGGCTGGCCTAGACACCGACGTAGCCAGCCCCGCCCCCGGGACGGGCAGGGGCGGGTTTACGCCCGCCCTGAAGACGGATAAAAAGAGACGCAAGACCAGAAGACGTCCTCTTGTTCTTGTGCTCCGAAGCTGCACCTCCTCGCTACACGTGAGCTCGGGACGGAACGAAGAGCCAATTTTGAGCGTTTTGATCTTTTTCTTTGTCTTCTAGATACTTCGTCAGAGAGATGCCAAAGAAAGTCACAAAGAGACTGACGACCGACCAGATGGTGCGGAACCTTTGCAAAGAGATGTCCGAGATAAAGAAACGGTTGGCGGAGCGAGACGGGGAGGAGGGTTCGGGCCCTGCGCCGGCTGGGGGTAGACCTAAGAGGCCGAAAAGGGTTCCAGCCGGTGGAGACGTCCCGGTTCCCTCCGCACCGCTCGAGGCGCCAGCCCCAGTTCCAATGGAGGGGAATCCAATCCCCGTTGTCGTCACCCCGACACCCAAGGATGACATGCCCCCCGAGCTGGCAGCACAGCTAGCAGCTTGGTTGGGGGATAGTAGTGATGGCACCACGGCTGCCGAGGCACAGGCGCTGATAAAAGGGCTTCGTGAGAAGAGAGAGGCAGCTAGAGTGGCTGCGCCGTTGGCGGGGATAGACAAGCCGCAAGCGGCAGAAGCTGCGTCCAGTTCAGGTAAGCGGCCATTGCCGATTGCAAGGGACGAGTCAGCACCCTCTCGTAGAGAGAGATTGGGACAACATGTGCCTTTAGCTATAAAGGAAAAGATCTGGGCGGGGGAATACGTGAATATTTTTTCCTTGCTTGTTGATCATTATGATGTGGAGCATGTGAAAAGTCAGAAGGACTTAATGCATCCGAGTGTTTGGCGCGCAAAAATGGCCGCCTTTAAGGTAAATGAGAACATTGGCAATTGGGGCAATGCATGGGGTATTTTTACATCGATTTTGGGGGAACGTAGGCCCGAGTTGCTTCCTGAGTTTCCCGTTTATCAATCACGGATTATGGGTTACTCGACAACGTATCAAGGTAACCATTGGTTTTGTTACGACAATCTGTTCAGGAAAGAAAAGGAACATAACAAGAGTTTGACTTGGGATTGTTACGATTCTCTAACATGGGATAAAATGAAAGAATCGGGAATGTTAAGAATGCCATTGGTCGGGGGCAATGTTGTTGATTACTCCCGCCAAAATGTGGGGACGTCCTTTCGACCAAATACGAGCACCGACGACCAGTCGAGGCCCGCAGGCAATACAGGGAGAAAGGGTTTCTGTTTTAATTTCAACAAGGGGAAATGTACCAGGCCTCCGGGATCGTGTAAATTCAAACATGAATGTAGTACGTGTGGGTCATCCCATCCTGAGTCATCGTGCAGAGCCAGAACGAGTGAGAATGGGGGTAAGGGAGGCGCCAAACAGGTCTAAGCTAGGCCGAGGGGCGCCTTTACCGACCCCGATTGATATCTTGGCAATGATTCCCTGGCTCAGTGAATACCCGGATCGTACTTCTGCCGGGGTGCTGCGGAACGGTTTTACACATGGTTTCCGCATCCCGGTAGGGGACTTTCAGGGTGTAGGGATGTGCAAAAATCAACTTTCCGTTTTACAACATACATCTGTAGTGCAAGATAAAATCCAGAAAGAGGTTAGCCGGGGTCGGGTCGCCGGCCCGTTTAGTGTACCCCCGGTACCGGATTTCGTTTGCTCTCCGTTAGGGGTGGTCCCCAAGAAGGACCCAGGTGAGTTTCGTTTGATCCATAATCTGTCTGCTCCACATGATCTTTCGGTGAACGACGCAATTGATCCAGAAGTTTGTTCGGTGCGATACGCATCGTTTGATGAGGCAGTAGCCATCTTGAATCGCCTGGGGCCCGGGACGTTGATGGCGAAATCAGATATCGAGTCAGCGTTCCGGTTGCTCCCGGTAAACCCAGACGATCAGCGTCTTCTGGGATTCGGGTTCCAGGGGTCATTCTACATGGATAGGTGTATGCCAATGGGATGCTCTATATCATGTGCTTACTTTGAGCAATTCAGTACTTTCCTGCAATGGGTGTTCACTAAGAAAACGGGTTTCCGAAATGTAATGCACTACCTTGACGACTTTTTGTTCCTTGGCCCCGCCGGAAATCCCGAATGTGCCCAGGCCTTAGCTGAATTCTGTGTTTTGATGGATCATTTTGGCGTGCCATTGGCACCGGGTAAAACTATGGGTCCCACGACTTGCCTCGAGTTTTTGGGGATCGAGTTGGACTCAAGGGAGGGGTGTTTCCGTTTACCAGCTAGCAAGGTGTTGAAATTCAGGGCAGCCCTCCAAGTATGTTTGAATGCATCTAAAGTCACACTGCATCAGTTGCAACAATTAGTGGGAAAGTTGAACTTTGCCTTGAGGGTGATCCCAATGGCTCGCCCTTTTTCCCGCTCGATTGCACAAGCGATGGTTGGCCTAAAGGAGGGTCATCATCGCACGAGGTTATCGGCTGAGGTCCGCCAGGACATGCGGATTTGGTTAGCATTTTTGGCGGACTTCAATGGCCGAGTCGTCTGGAACAAGCCAGCCGTGTCCTCAGAGGAGCTGGGGCTATGGACAGATTCAGCAGGAAGCATAGGCTTTGGCGCCATCTTCGGCACAAAATGGTCTGCTCGAAGATGGCCCCTATGGTGGCACGAGAAGGGGCTAACGAGTAATATTGCTTTCCTTGAATTATTTCCCATTTTGGTGGCCCTGAGAACCTGGCCAGAAGGGTTCAGAGATCATTCTGTCGTGTTCTGGTCCGACAATATGACCGTAGTAGAATGCATCAACAGTCAGGCAGCCCATTGTAAATTGATTTTAAGGCTGCTCAAAGAAATTGTCCTACTGTGTATGCAACTGAACGTGGTATTCAGAGCAAAACATGTCCCAGGAGTTATGAATCAGGCTGCTGATGCACTGTCTCGTTTTCACATGCAGGCTTTCTCGGGTTTCCTTCCGTCAGCGGACCCAGAGCCGGCACCCTTCCCCGAAGCTCTCTGGTCTCTCGGTGCCCCGAACTTCGTCACCTCGTGGGAGAGAGCCTAGCACCCAGGACAAGGAAGGCATATGAAGGGGCGTTTCAGGCCTATTTAGCCTTTTTAGGGGCAGAGAGAGGGGGACTTTGGGGTCAGGAAGAGTGGGTAGTACTTTTTCTGATGTCCTTACGTAGGGCTGGGAAATCGGTGGCTACGGCCCAAAGGCATCGTGCCGCCATTTCCTTTGTTGCCAGGGCCCATGGCATCCTGGACCCAACAGCGTCTTTTACAGTACAAAAAGCGTTGCGGGGGTGGCAACGCCTAGAGGGTCGCAGGGTGGACGTAAGACGACCGATAGGTTTAGATAGGTTGTCCCAGTTACTGGCCACACTCCCTAGCACATGCTCGTCCCCTTTCGAGACCTGTTTGTTCCGGACTGCATTTACGCTGGCATTTCACGGGGCTATGAGAGTTAGTGAGCTAGTTGCAAGGAACAAACAGGATGTGACGGGGGGCTTGTGCAGGGAACATGTTCAGATCAGGGGTGATGCGATGGTTGTCTCCTTTCTCAGGTCCAAGACTGACCAAGATGGGAGGGGGGACTGCACGATCATTCGCAGGATCCCCGAGTCATCCATGTGTCCGGTACAGTGCTTAGAAGATTACCTAGCACGAAGGGTGGCATCATGGGGGGGGACATTGTTGAGGCATATAGACGCCACCCCGCTGACGAGGTTTCAGTTTCAGCGGGTGCTTGCAATGGCCATTGCCGCAGCGGGCTTGGACCCGGGCGAATTTGGGACCCATTCCTTTCGGATAGGGGCTGCCACTGAAGCTACAGCCAGGGGTCTTAATGGAGAACAAGTGAAACGTGTGGGGCGCTGGTCCTCCAATTGTTATAAGAGGTACGTGCGAGTGCACATGTTGTGAAGCTGTAATCATGTACTCACGCTTCTTGTCTTTTGTTTGTTTTCAGTTGCGCAAGCCTACGCGGCAGGGCGGACTGTGCAGTCGACCCAACACCAGGCCAGCGGTCACACATCACCGGCTGAGAGAAAGGAGGTGTGGGTCGTAGGCCACTCATACGTGAGACGGGCCGCAGACGTATTCAAAGCAGGTGATATGATTCACGTACCTGGGGAATACGGGTACAGAGTGTCCTTCTACGGAAGGGGCAGCCTCTGTATTGACCAGTTTCAAGCATTCTTTGAGGGTTTGTTAGAGCGGATGAGGTCACCGCCGTCCATAGTCATAGTACATTTAGGGGGCAATGATTTAGTCACCACCGGTAGACGACTTCTCCTGGAGGCTATGCTTTCCACGGTAAGTTGGTTAGCAAGGAGAGTTCCGGGGTGTATAATTGCGTGGTCTCACATGATCCCACGAAAAGTGTGGCGGGGGGCTATCTCGATCCCTGCTTTGAATCATTCCGTTAAAAAATTGAATAATAAAGTGAGTAGGTTGTTCCGTTCCAAGACACTGCATTCGATCTCGCATAGTTGTATTAATAATGACAGTATGTATTTGGGGGATGGTGTGCATTTGTCAAGGGTGGGCAATGAGTTACTCATAGGAGACTTCCTAGCTTGGTTAAAATCGTTAAAACATGACCTTTAGGTAGGAGTTTGTGGGGGGTCCGGATAGCCGGTCAACTATCCGGACCTGTGGCGGTAAGGTCATGATCGGTGAGCACTAATTGGTAGATCCCTATGAGTGGGCGTCACCCAACACGGATGGGAGCGCTCGGGGGAGGTGGCCATTGGCCCCTCAATGGGGAGGCGGTCCCGTCTAAGGGCGGGTCGCCGGAAGTTAAGGAAAGGCGGTCAAGGCCCCTTCCGGTGTAGGAGGGGTTACAGCCCCCTCCTGGGGAATTTCCCGGGGCCAGTGTCATCTGCGACGGCAGATGCGGTAAGTTGTGTGGGGTGGGGGGAGGTCCACGATACCTTCTAGATACCACACACAAGTATTCGAACGACCTTTAAATGGCGTCGAGTCTTAAGTGCCCCCGTCAAGTCAAGGGAAATTGTTAGTAGTAGCACTTGAGGTAAGCCTCTGTGCTGTCGCCCTTCCCAAGTGGGAGGGGTAAGTCTGGTTAGGGATCTTGACACCGGTTATGACCTTGCCGTTGGCCCTTAAACGTTAGGATGTACAATTTCAGTGTTTATAGAAAATGTTTTTTGTAGGATGCTAGTTCGGCTAGGAGAATCTCTGTATTAGAGAATATGTTAAGGTTAGCCAAACATCGCAATGTGATAATGAAATTGTACATAACATGAAACGTTTAATGTTTAATTTTTTGTTTTAATAAATACGGCCGCGGGAGGGTCACTCCCTCCCACATCCAAAAACTTTAAAGAACTGTTTCCGGTTTCCCTCCTTTTGGGATCGTGTTGAGAGGGGGTGGCGGGTATCTCAGCCATATGGAAAGGGGCGACCACTCGGTCCCCCCGAACGTATGGCGGAGTGCCTCGATCCCCCCGGGAAGCCATTTTTGGCGGGAGGCGCGTCTCGGCTGGTATGCCCGAAGCGGCGTAGCCGGGGCGCGCTTTTTCCCGCCCTAGAGTGGGCTGGCCTAGACACCGACGTAGCCAGCCCCGCCCCCGGGACGGGCAGGGGCGGGTTTACGCCCGCCCTGAAGACGGATAAAAAGAGACGCAAGACCAGAAGACGTCCTCTTGTTCTTGTGCTCCGAAGCTGCACCTCCTCGCTACACGTGAGCTCGGGACGGAACGAAGAGCCAATTTTGACCCACCCACCAGCCCCTGAGGACAGCAAGTTGTTGTGCAATAAAGTGAATTTTTTAAGCATGTTTTTGCTGTTTTCGTTTACAGGTTGTGAAAATATCAGTTTTGTTGTTGATCATAATAAAGTATGGTGAATATCGTTTAGGTTGTTACGATTAAAATGACTTGATGTAGTGTTGCATTTTAAGCATGCTCTTTCGGTCGTAGCGACCAATGTTTTCATAGGTTCGAGTAAGAATTGTCGTATTTATTTTTTGGTAGGCGGTAAGGTCATGATCGGTGAGCACTAATTGGTAGATCCCTATGAGTGGGCGTCACCCAACACGGATGGGAGCGCTCGGGGGAGGTGGCCATTGGCCCCTCAATGGGGAGGCGGTCCCGTCTAAGGGCGGGTCGCCGGAAGTTAAGGAAAGGCGGTCAAGGCCCCTTCCGGTGTAGGAGGGGTTACAGCCCCCTCCTGGGGAATTTCCCGGGGCCAGTGTCATCTGCGACGGCAGATGCGGTAAGTTGTGTGGGGTGGGGGGAGGTCCACGATACCTTCTAGATACCACACACAAGTATTCGAACGACCTTTAAATGGCGTCGAGTCTTAAGTGCCCCCGTCAAGTCAAGGGAAATTGTTAGTAGTAGCACTTGAGGTAAGCCTCTATGCTGTCGCCCTTCCCAAGTGGGAGGGGTAAGTCTGGTTAGGGATCTTGACACCGGTTATGACCTTGCCGTTGGCCCTTAAACGTTAGGATGTACAATTTCAGTGTTTATAGAAAATGTTTTTTGTAGGATGCTAGTTCGGCTAGGAGAATCTCTGTATTAGAGAATATGTTAAGGTTAGCCAAACATCGCAATGTGATAATGAAATTGTACATAACATGAAACGTTTAATGTTTAATTTTTTGTTTTAATAAATACGGCCGCGGGAGGGTCACTCCCTCCCACATCCAAAAACTTTAAAGAACTGTTTCCGGTTTCCCTCCTTTTGGGATCGTGTTGAGAGGGGGTGGCGGGTATCTCAGCCATATAATGTTCGAGCAAAAACGGCTGATTTTCGACAAAAGAGATAACACCCCCCCCATTACGTCATGCTTCAGAAATGTGGAAAATGGTCCGTTTTCAAATGTTTTATTTTTGAACGTCAGTTCACATTTGTAGGTGGATTATCAGTGTTAGTGCTAAAATTAGCATGTTTAAAGTGATTTTCATGCTTCCAGGGGCTCGGGAAGTGAAATAAATACCATTTGGAGGCATTTAATGTTCGAGCAAAAACGGCTGATTTTCGACAAAAGAGATAACACCCCCCGATTACGTCATGCTTCAGAAATGTGGAAAATGGTCCGTTATCAAATGTTTTATTTTTGAACGTCAGTTCACATTTGTAGGTGGATCATCAGTGTTAGAGCTAAAATTAGCATGTTTAAAGTGATTTTCATGCTTCCAGGGGCTCGGGAAGTTAATTAAATACCATTTGGAGGCATTTAATGTTCGAGCAAAAACGGCTGATTTTCGACAAAAGAGATAACACCCCCCCATTACGTCATGCTTCAGAAATGTGGAAAATGGTCCGTTTTCAAATGTTTTAATTTTGAACATCAGTTCACATTTGTAGGTGGATCATCAGTGTTAGAGCTAAAATTAGCATGTTTAAAGTGATTTTCATGCTTCCAGGGGCCCAAAACACAAGATTTATGGAATGGTTAAAAGTGCATGAAAATGGCCAATTTACTCACTCTGAGTTCTCAAAAAGGGTTTCTTCACCCCGGGAAGTTAATTAAATACCATTTGGAGGCATTTAATGTTCGAGCAAAAACGGCTGATTTTCGACAAAAGAGATAACACCCCCCCATTACGTCATGCTTCAGAAATGTGGAAAATGGTCCGTTTTCAAATGTTTTATTTTTGAACGTTAGTTCACATTTGTAGGTGGATCATCAGTGTTAGAGCTAAAATTAGCATGTTTAAAGTGATTTTCATGCTTCCAGGGGCCCAAAATACAAGATTAATGGAATGGTTAAAAGTGCATGAAAATGGCCAATTTACTCACTCTGAGTTCTCAAAAAGGGTTTCTTCACCCCGGGAAGTTAATTAAATACCATTTGGAGGCATTTAATGTTCAAGCAAAAACGGCTGATTTTCGACAAAAGAGATAACACCCCCCCATTACGTCATGCTTCAGAAATGTGGAAAATGGTCCGTTTTCAAATGTTTTATTTTTGAATGTAAGTTCACATTTGTAGGTGGATCATCAGTGTTAGAGCTAAAATTAGCATGTTTAAAGTGATTTTCATGCTTCCAGGGGCTCGGGAAGTTAATTAAATACCATTTGGAGGCATTTAATGTTCGAGCAAAAACGGCTGATTTTCGACAAAAGAGATAACACCCCCCCATTACGTCATGCTTCAGAAATGTGGAAAATGGTCCGTTTTCAAATGTTTTATTTTTGAACGTCAGTTCACATTTGCAGGTGGATCATCAGTGTTAGAGCTAAAATTAGCATGTTTAAAGTGATTTTCATGCTTCCAGGGGCTCGGGAAGTTAATTAAATACCATTTGGAGGCATTTAATGTTCGAGCAAAAACGGCTGATTTTCGACAAAAGAGATAACACCCCCCCATTACGTCATGCTTCAGAAATGTGGAAAATGGTCCGTTTTCAAATGTTTTATTTTTGAACGTCAGTTCACATTTGTAGGTGGATCATCAGTGTTAGAGCTAAAATTAGCATGTTTAAAGTGATTTTCATGCTTCCAGGGGCTCGGGAAGTGAAATAAATACCATTTGGAGGCATTTAATGTTCGAGCAAAAACGGCTGATTTTCGACAAAAGAGATAACACCCCCCCATTACGTCATGCTTCAGAAATGTGGAAAATGGACCGTTTTCAAATGTTTTATTTTTGAACGTCAGTTCACATTTGTAGGTGGATCATCAGTGTTAGAGCTAAAATTAGCATGTTTAAAGTGATTTTCATGCTTCCAGGGGCCCAAAACACAAGATTAATGGAATGGTTAAAAGTGCATGAAAATGGCCAATTTACTCACTCTGAGTTCTCAAAAAGGGTTTCTTCACCCCGGGAAGTGAAATAAATACCATTTGGAGGCATTTAATGTTCGAGCAAAAACGGCTGATTTTCGACAAAAGAGATAACACCCCCCCATTACGTCATGCTTCAGAAATGTGGAAAATGGTCCGTTTTCAAATGTTTTATTTTTGAACGTCAGTTCACATTTGTAGGTGGATCATCAGTGTTAGAGCTAAAATTAGCATGTTTAAAGTGATTTTCATGCTTCCAGGGGCTCGGGAAGTTAATTAAATACCATTTGGAGGCATTTAATGTTCGAGCAAAAACGGCTGATTTTCGACAAAAGAGATAACACCCCCCCATTACGTCATGCTTCAGAAATGTGGAAAATGGTCCGTTTTCAAATGTTTTATTTTTGAACGTCAGTTCACATTTGTAGGTGGATCATCAGTGTTAGAGCTAAAATTAGCATGTTTAAAGTGATTTTCATGCTTCCAGGGGCTCGGGAAGTTAATTAAATACCATTTGGAGGCATTTAATGTTCGAGCAAAAACGGCTGATTTTCGACAAAAGAGATAACACCCCCCCATTACGTCATGCTTCAGAAATGTGGAAAATGGTCCGTTTTCAAATGTTTTATTTTTGAACCTCAGTTCACATTTGTAGGTGGATCATCAGTGTTAGAGCTAAAATTAGCATGTTTAAAGTGATTTTCATGCTTCCAGGGGCTCGGGAAGTTAATTAAATACCATTTGGAGGCATTTAATGTTCGAGCAAAAACGGCTGATTTTCGACAAAAGAGATAACACCCCCCCATTACGTCATGCTTCAGAAATGTGGAAAATGGTCCGTTTTCAAATGTTTTATTTTTGAACATCAGTTCACATTTGTAGGTGGATCATCAGTGTTAGAGCTAAAATTAGCATGTTTAATGTGATTTTCATGCTTCCAGGGGCCCAAAACACAAGATTTATGGAATGGTTAAAAGTGCATGAAAATGGCCAATTTACTCACTCTGAGTTCTCAAAAAGGGTTTCTTCACCCCGGGAAGTGAAATAAATACCATTTGGAGGCATTTAATGTTCGAGCAAAAACGGCTGATTTTCGACAAAAGAGATAACACCCCCCCATTACGTCATGCTTCAGAAATGTGGAAAATGGTCCGTTTTCAAATGTTTTATTTTTGAACGTCAGTTCACATTTGTAGGTGGATTATCAGTGTTAGTGCTAAAATTAGCATGTTTAAAGTGATTTTCATGCTTCCAGGGGCTCGGGAAGTGAAATAAATACCATTTGGAGGCATTTAATGTTCGAGCAAAAACGGCTGATTTTCGACAAAAGAGATAACACCCCCCGATTACGTCATGCTTCAGAAATGTGGAAAATGGTCCGTTATCAAATGTTTTATTTTTGAACGTCAGTTCACATTTGTAGGTGGATCATCAGTGTTAGAGCTAAAATTAGCATGTTTAAAGTGATTTTCATGCTTCCAGGGGCTCGGGAAGTTAATTAAATACCATTTGGAGGCATTTAATGTTCGAGCAAAAACGGCTGATTTTCGACAAAAGAGATAACACCCCCCCATTACGTCATGCTTCAGAAATGTGGAAAATGGTCCGTTTTCAAATGTTTTAATTTTGAACATCAGTTCACATTTGTAGGTGGATCATCAGTGTTAGAGCTAAAATTAGCATGTTTAAAGTGATTTTCATGCTTCCAGGGGCCCAAAACACAAGATTTATGGAATGGTTAAAAGTGCATGAAAATGGCCAATTTACTCACTCTGAGTTCTCAAAAAGGGTTTCTTCACCCCGGGAAGTTAATTAAATACCATTTGGAGGCATTTAATGTTCGAGCAAAAACGGCTGATTTTCGACAAAAGAGATAACACCCCCCCATTACGTCATGCTTCAGAAATGTGGAAAATGGTCCGTTTTCAAATGTTTTATTTTTGAATGTCAGTTCACATTTGTAGGTGGATCATCAGTGTTAGAGCTAAAATTAGCATGTTTAAAGTGATTTTCATGCTTCCAGGGGCTCGGGAAGTTAATTAAATACCATTTGGAGGCATTTAATGTTCGAGCAAAAACGGCTGATTTTCGACAAAAGAGATAACACCCCCCCATTACGTCATGCTTCAGAAATGTGGAAAATGGTCCGTTTTCAAATGTTTTATTTTTGAACGTCAGTTCACATTTGTAGGTGGATCATCAGTGTTAGAGCTAAAATTAGCATGTTTAAAGTGATTTTCATGCTTCCAGGGGCTCGGGAAGTGAAATAAATACCATTTGGAGGCATTTAATGTTCGAGCAAAAACGGCTGATTTTCGACAAAAGAGATAACACCCCCCCATTACGTCATGCTTCAGAAATGTGGAAAATGGTCCGTTTTCAAATGTTTTATTTTTGAACCTCAGTTCACATTTGTAGGTGGATCATCAGTGTTAGAGCTAAAATTAGCATGTTTAAAGTGATTTTCATGCTTCCAGGGGCTCGGGAAGTTAATTAAATACCATTTGGAGGCATTTAATGTTCGAGCAAAAACGGCTGATTTTCGACAAAAGAGATAACACCCCCCCATTACGTCATGCTTCAGAAATGTGGAAAATGGTCCGTTTTCAAATGTTTTATTTTTGAACGTCAGTTCACATTTGTAGGTGGATCATCAGTGTTAGAGCTAAAATTAGCATGTTTAAAGTGATTTTCATGCTTCCAGGGGCTCGGGAAGTTAATTAAATACCATTTGGAGGCATTTAATGTTCGAGCAAAAACGGCTGATTTTCGACAAAAGAGATAACACCCCCCCCATTACGTCATGCTTCAGAAATGTGGAAAATGGTCCGTTTTCAAATGTTTTATTTTTGAACGTCAGTTCACATTTGTAGGTGGATCATCAGTGTTAGAGCTAAAATTAGCATGTTTAAAGTGATTTTCATGCTTCCAGGGGCCCAAAACACAAGATTTATGGAATGGTTAAAAGTGCATGAAAATGGCCAATTTACTCACTCTGAGTTCTCAAAAAGGGTTTCTTCACCCCGGGAAGTGAAATAAATACCATTTGGAGGCATTTAATGTTCGAGCAAAAACGGCTGATTTTCGACAAAAGAGATAACACCCCCCCATTACGTCATGCTTCAGAAATGTGGAAAATGGTCCGTTTTCAAATGTTTTATTTTTGAACGTCAGTTCACATTTGTAGGTGGATCATCAGTGTTAGAGCTAAAATTAGCATGTTTAAAGTGATTTTCATGCTTCCAGGGGCTCGGGAAGTTAATTAAATACCATTTGGAGGCATTTAATGTTCGAGCAAAAACGGCTGATTTTCGACAAAAGAGATAACACCCACCCATTACGTCATGCTTCAGAAATGTGGAAAATGGTCCGTTTTCAAATGTTTTATTTTTGAACATCAGTTCACATTTGTAGGTGGATCATCAGTGTTAGAGCTAAAATTAGCATGTTTAATGTGATTTTCATGCTTCCAGGGGCCCAAAACACAAGATTTATGGAATGGTTAAAAGTGCATGAAAATGGCCAATTTACTCACTCTGAGTTCTCAAAAAGGGTTTCTTCACCCCGGGAAGTGAAATAAATACCATTTGGAGGCATTTAATGTTCGAGCAAAAACGGCTGATTTTCGTCAAAAGAGATAACACCCCCCCATTACGTCATGCTTCAGAAATGTGGAAAATGGTCCGTTTTCAAATGTTTTATTTTTGAACGTCAGTTCACATTTGTAGGTGGATCATCAGTGTTAGAGCTAAAATTAGCATGTTTAAAGTGATTTTCATGCTTCCAGGGGCTCGGGAAGTGAAATAAATACCATTTGGAGGCATTTAATGTTCGAGCAAAAACGGCTGATTTTCGACAAAAGAGATAACACCCCCCGATTACGTCATGCTTCAGAAATGTGGAAAATGGTCCGTTATCAAATGTTTTATTTTTGAACGTCAGTTCACATTTGTAGGTGGATCATCAGTGTTAGAGCTAAAATTAGCATGTTTAAAGTGATTTTCATGCTTCCAGGGGCTCGGGAAGTTAATTAAATACCATTTGGAGGCATTTAATGTTCGAGCAAAAACGGCTGATTTTCGACAAAAGAGATAACACCCCCCCATTACGTCATGCTTCAGAAATGTGGAAAATGGTCCGTTTTCAAATGTTTTAATTTTGAACATCAGTTCACATTTGTAGGTGGATCATCAGTGTTAGAGCTAAAATTAGCATGTTTAAAGTGATTTTCATGCTTCCAGGGGCCCAAAACACAAGATTTATGGAATGGTTAAAAGTGCATGAAAATGGCCAATTTACTCACTCTAAGTTCTCAAAAAGGGTTTCTTCACCCCGGGAAGTTAATTAAATACCATTTGGAGGCATTTAATGTTCGAGCAAAAACGGCTGATTTTCGACAAAAGAGATAACACCCCCCCATTACGTCATGCTTCAGAAATGTGGAAAATGGTCCGTTTTCAAATGTTTTATTTTTGAACGTCAGTTCACATTTGTAGGTGGATCATCAGTGTTAGAGCTAAAATTAGCATGTTTAAAGTGATTTTCATGCTTCCAGGGGCTCGGGAAGTTAATTAAATACCATTTGGAGGCATTTAATGTTCGAGCAAAAACGGCTGATTTTCGACAAAAGAGATAACACCCCCCCATTACGTCATGCTTCAGAAATGTGGAAAATGGTCCGTTTTCAAATGTTTTATTTTTGAACGTCAGTTCACATTTGTAGGTGGATCATCAGTGTTAGAGCTAAAATTAGCATGTTTAAAGTGATTTTCATGCTTCCAGGGGCCCAAAACACAAGATTTATGGAATGGTTAAAAGTGCATGAAAATGGCCAATTTACTCACTCTGAGTTCTCAAAAAGGGTTTCTTCACCCCGGGAAGTTAATTAAATACCATTTGGAGGCATTTAATGTTCGAGCAAAAACGGCTGATTTTCGACAAAAGAGATAACACCCCCCCATTACGTCATGCTTCAGAAATGTGGAAAATGGTCCGTTTTCAAATGTTTTATTTTTGAACGTCAGTTCACATTTGTAGGTGGATCATCAGTGTTAGAGCTAAAATTAGCATGTTTAAAGTGATTTTCATGCTTCCAGGGGCTTGGGAAGTGAAATAAATACCATTTGGAGGCATTTAATGTTCGAGCAAAAACGGCTGATTTTCGACAAAAGAGATAACACCCCCCCATTACGTCATGCTTCAGAAATGTGGAAAATGGTCCGTTTTCAAATGTTTTATTTTTGAACGTCAGTTCACATTTGTAGGTGGATCATCAGTGTTAGAGCTAAAATTAGCATGTTTAAAGTGATTTTCATGCTTCCAGGGGCTCGGGAAGTTAATTAAATACCATTTGGAGGCATTTAATGTTCGAGCAAAAACGGCTGATTTTCGACAAAAGAGATAACACCCCCCCATTACGTCATGCTTCAGAAATGTGGAAAATGGTCCGTTTTCAAATGTTTTATTTTTGAACGTCAGTTCACATTTGTAGGTGGATCATCAGTGTTAGAGCTACAATTAGCATGTTTAAAGTGATTTTCATGCTTCCAGGGGCTCGGGAAGTGAAATAAATACCATTTGGAGGCATTTAATGTTCGAGCAAAAACGGCTGATTTTCGACAAAAGAGATAACACCCCCCCATTACGTCATGCTTCAGAAATGTGGAAAATGGTCCGTTTTCAAATGTTTTATTTTTGAACGTCAGTTCACATTTGTAGGTGGATCATCAGTGTTAGAGCTAAAATTAGCATGTTTAAAGTGATTTTCATGCTTCCAGGGGCTCGGGAAGTGAAATAAATACCATTTGGAGGCATTTAATGTTCGAGCAAAAACGGCTGATTTTCGACAAAAGAGATAACACCCCCCCATTACGTAATGCTTCAGAAATGTGGAAAATGGTCCGTTTTCAAATGTTTTATTTTTGAACGTCAGTTCACATTTGTAGGTGGATCATCAGTGTTAGAGCTAAAATTAGCATGTTTAAAGTGATTTTCATGCTTCCAGGGGCCCAAAACACAAGATTAATGGAATGGTTAAAAGTGCATGAAAATGGCCAATTTACTCACTCTGAGTTCTCAAAAAGGGTTTCTTCACCCCGGGAAGTTAATTAAATACCATTTGGAGGCATTTAATGTTCGAGCAAAAACGGCTGATTTTCGACAAAAGAGATAACACCCCCCCATTACGTCATGCTTCAGAAATGTGGAAAATGGTCCGTTTTCAAATGTTTTATTTTTGAACGTCAGTTCACATTTGTAGGTGGATCATCAGTGTTAGAGCTAAAATTAGCATGTTTAAAGTGATTTTCATGCTTCCAGGGGCTCGGGAAGTTAATTAAATACCATTTGGAGGCATTTAATGTTCGAGCAAAAACGGCTGATTTTCGACAAAAGAGATAACACCCCCCCATTTTGTCATGCTTCAGAAATGTGGAAAATGGTCCGTTTTCAAATGTTTTATTTTTGAACGTCAGTTCACATTTTTAGGTGGATCATCAGTGTTAGAGCTAAAATTAGCATGTTTAAAGTGATTTTCATGCTTCCAGGGGCCCAAAACACAAGATTTATGGAATGGTTAAAAGTGCATGAAAATGGCCAATTTACTCACTCTGAGTTCTCAAAAAGGGTTTCTTCACCCCGGGAAGTTAATTAAATACCATTTGGAGGCATTTAATGTTCGAGCAAAAACGGCTGATTTTCGACAAAAGAGATAACACCCCCCCATTACGTCATGCTTCAGAAATGTGGAAAATGGTCCGTTTTCAAATGTTTTATTTTTGAACGTTAGTTCACATTTGTAGGTGGATCATCAGTGTTAGAGCTAAAATTAGCATGTTTAAAGTGATTTTCATGCTTCCAGGGGCCCAAAATACAAGATTAATGGAATGGTTAAAAGTGCATGAAAATGGCCAATTTACTCACTCTGAGTTCTCAAAAAGGGTTTCTTCACCCCGGGAAGTTAATTAAATACCATTTGGAGGCATTTAATGTTCGAGCAAAAACGGCTGATTTTCGACAAAAGAGATAACACCCCCCATTACGTCATGCTTCAGAAATGTGGAAAATGGTCCGTTTTCAAATGTTTTATTTTTGAATGTCAGTTCACATTTGTAGGTGGATCATCAGTGTTAGAGCTAAAATTAGCATGTTTAAAGTGATTTTCATGCTTCCAGGGGCTCGGGAAGTTAATTAAATACCATTTGGAGGCATTTAATGTTCGAGCAAAAACGGCTGATTTTCGACAAAAGAGATAACACCCCCCCATTACGTCATGCTTCAGAAATGTGGAAAATGGTCCGTTTTCAAATGTTTTATTTTTGAACGTCAGTTCACATTTGTAGGTGGATCATCAGTGTTAGAGCTAAAATTAGCATGTTTAAAGTGATTTTCATGCTTCCAGGGGCTCGGGAAGTTAATTAAATACCATTTGGAGGCATTTAATGTTCGAGCAAAAACGGCTGATTTTCGACAAAAGAGATAACACCCCCCCATTACGTCATGCTTCAGAAATGTGGAAAATGGTCCGTTTTCAAATGTTTTATTTTTGAACGTCAGTTCACATTTGTAGGTGGATCATCAGTGTTAGAGCTAAAATTAGCATGTTTAAAGTGATTTTCATGCTTCCAGGGGCTCGGGAAGTGAAATAAATACCATTTGGAGGCATTTAATGTTCGAGCAAAAACGGCTGATTTTCGACAAAAGAGATAACACCCCCCCATTACGTCATGCTTCAGAAATGTGGAAAATGGTCCGTTTTCAAATGTTTTATTTTTGAACCTCAGTTCACATTTGTAGGTGGATCATCAGTGTTAGAGCTAAAATTAGCATGTTTAAAGTGATTTTCATGCTTCCAGGGGCTCGGGAAGTTAATTAAATACCATTTGGAGGCATTTATTGTTCGAGCAAAAACGGCTGATTTTCGACAAAAGAGATAACACCCCCCCATTACGTCATGCTTCAGAAATGTGGAAAATGGTCCGTTTTCAAATGTTTTATTTTTGAACGTCAGTTCACATTTGTAGGTGGATCATCAGTGTTAGAGCTAAAATTAGCATGTTTAAAGTGATTTTCATGCTTCCAGGGGCTCGGGAAGTTAATTAAATACCATTTGGAGGCATTTAATGTTCGAGCAAAAACGGCTGATTTTCGACAAAAGAGATAACACCCCCCCCATTACGTCATGCTTCAGAAATGTGGAAAATGGTCCGTTTTCAAATGTTTTATTTTTGAACGTCAGTTCACATTTGTAGGTGGATCATCAGTGTTAGAGCTAAAATTAGCATGTTTAAAGTGATTTTCATGCTTCCAGGGGCCCAAAACACAAGATTTATGGAATGGTTAAAAGTGCATGAAAATGGCCAATTTACTCACTCTGAGTTCTCAAAAAGGGTTTCTTCACCCCGGGAAGTGAAATAAATACCATTTGGAGGCATTTAATGTTCGAGCAAAAACGGCTGATTTTCGACAAAAGAGATAACACCCCCCCATTACGTCATGCTTCAGAAATGTGGAAAATGGTCCGTTTTCAAATGTTTTATTTTTGAACGTCAGTTCACATTTGTAGGTGGATCATCAGTGTTAGAGCTAAAATTAGCATGTTTAAAGTGATTTTCATGCTTCCAGGGGCTCAGGAAGTTAATTAAATACCATTTGGAGGCATTTAATGTTCGAGCAAAAACGGCTGATTTTCGACAAAAGAGATAACACCCCACCATTACGTCATGCTTCAGAAATGTGGAAAATGGTCCGTTTTCAAATGTTTTATTTTTGAACATCAGTTCACATTTGTAGGTGGATCATCAGTGTTAGAGCTAAAATTAGCATGTTTAATGTGATTTTCATGCTTCCAGGGGCCCAAAACACAAGATTTATGGAATGGTTAAAAGTGCATGAAAATGGCCAATTTACTCACTCTGAGTTCTCAAAAAGGGTTTCTTCACCCCGGGAAGTGAAATAAATACCATTTGGAGGCATTTAATGTTCGAGCAAAAACGGCTGATTTTCGTCAAAAGAGATAACACCCCCCCATTACGTCATGCTTCAGAAATGTGGAAAATGGTCCGTTTTCAAATGTTTTATTTTTGAACGTCAGTTCACATTTGTAGGTGGATCATCAGTGTTAGAGCTAAAATTAGCATGTTTAAAGTGATTTTCATGCTTCCAGGGGCTCGGGAAGTGAAATAAATACCATTTGGAGGCATTTAATGTTCGAGCAAAAACGGCTGATTTTCGACAAAAGAGATAACACCCCCCGATTACGTCATGCTTCAGAAATGTGGAAAATGGTCCGTTATCAAATGTTTTATTTTTGAACGTCAGTTCACATTTGTAGGTGGATCATCAGTGTTAGAGCTAAAATTAGCATGTTTAAAGTGATTTTCATGCTTCCAGGGGCTCGGGAAGTTAATTAAATACCATTTGGAGGCATTTAATGTTCGAGCAAAAACGGCTGATTTTCGACAAAAGAGATAACACCCCCCCATTACGTCATGCTTCAGAAATGTGGAAAATGGTCAGTTTTCAAATGTTTTAATTTTGAACATCAGTTCACATTTGTAGGTGGATCATCAGTGTTAGAGCTAAAATTAGCATGTTTAAAGTGATTTTCATGCTTCCAGGGGCCCAAAACACAAGATTTATGGAATGGTTAAAAGTGCATGAAAATGGCCAATTTACTCACTCTAAGTTCTCAAAAAGGGTTTCTTCACCCCGGGAAGTTAATTAAATACCATTTGGAGGCATTTAATGTTCGAGCAAAAACGGCTGATTTTCGACAAAAGAGATAACACCCCCCCATTACGTCATGCTTCAGAAATGTGGAAAATGGTCCGTTTTCAAATGTTTTATTTTTGAACGTCAGTTCACATTTGTAGGTGGATCATCAGTGTTAGAGCTAAAATTAGCATGTTTAAAGTGATTTTCATGCTTCCAGGGGCTCGGGAAGTTAATTAAATACCATTTGGAGGCATTTAATGTTCGAGCAAAAACGGCTGATTTTCGACAAAAGAGATAACACCCCACCATTACGTCATGCTTCAGAAATGTGGAAAATGGTCCGTTTTCAAATGTTTTATTTTTGAACATCAGTTCACATTTGTAGGTGGATCATCAGTGTTAGAGCTAAAATTAGCATGTTTAATGTGATTTTCATGCTTCCAGGGGCCCAAAACACAAGATTTATGGAATGGTTAAAAGTGCATGAAAATGGCCAATTTACTCACTCTGAGTTCTCAAAAAGGGTTTCTTCACCCCGGGAAGTGAAATAAATACCATTTGGAGGCATTTAATGTTCGAGCAAAAACGGCTGATTTTCGTCAAAAGAGATAACACCCCCCCCATTACGTCATGCTTCAGAAATGTGGAAAATGGTCCGTTTTCAAATGTTTTATTTTTGAACGTCAGTTCACATTTGTAGGTGGATCATCAGTGTTAGAGCTAAAATTAGCATGTTTAAAGTGATTTTCATGCTTCCAGGGGCTCGGGAAGTGAAATAAATACCATTTGGAGGCATTTAATGTTCGAGCAAAAACGGCTGATTTTCGACAAAAGAGATAACACCCCCCGATTACGTCATGCTTCAGAAATGTGGAAAATGGTCCGTTATCAAATGTTTTATTTTTGAACGTCAGTTCACATTTGTAGGTGGATCATCAGTGTTAGAGCTAAAATTAGCATGTTTAAAGTGATTTTCATGCTTCCAGGGGCTCGGGAAGTTAATTAAATACCATTTGGAGGCATTTAATGTTCGAGCAAAAACGGCTGATTTTCGACAAAAGAGATAACACCCCCCCATTACGTCATGCTTCAGAAATGTGGAAAATGGTCCGTTTTCAAATGTTTTAATTTTGAACATCAGTTCACATTTGTAGGTGGATCATCAGTGTTAGAGCTAAAATTAGCATGTTTAAAGTGATTTTCATGCTTCCAGGGGCCCAAAACACAAGATTTATGGAATGGTTAAAAGTGCATGAAAATGGCCAATTTACTCACTCTAAGTTCTCAAAAAGGGTTTCTTCACCCCGGGAAGTTAATTAAATACCATTTGGAGGCATTTAATGTTCGAGCAAAAACGGCTGATTTTCGACAAAAGAGATAACACCCCCCCATTACGTCATGCTTCAGAAATGTGGAAAATGGTCCGTTTTCAAATGTTTTATTTTTGAACGTCAGTTCACATTTGTAGGTGGATCATCAGTGTTAGAGCTAAAATTAGCATGTTTAAAGTGATTTTCATGCTTCCAGGGGCTCGGGAAGTTAATTAAATACCATTTGGAGGCATTTAATGTTCGAGCAAAAACGGCTGATTTTCGACAAAAGAGATAACACCCCCCCATTACGTCATGCTTCAGAAATGTGGAAAATGGTCCGTTTTCAAATGTTTTATTTTTGAACGTCAGTTCACATTTGTAGGTGGATCATCAGTGTTAGAGCTAAAATTAGCATGTTTAAAGTGATTTTCATGCTTCCAGGGGCCCAAAACACAAGATTTATGGAATGGTTAAAAGTGCATGAAAATGGCCAATTTACTCACTCTGAGTTCTCAAAAAGGGTTTCTTCACCCCGGGAAGTTAATTAAATACCATTTGGAGGCATTTAATGTTCGAGCAAAAACGGCTGATTTTCGACAAAAGAGATAACACCCCCCCATTACGTCATGCTTCAGAAATGTGGAAAATGGTCCGTTTTCAAATGTTTTATTTTTGAACGTCAGTTCACATTTGTAGGTGGATCATCAGTGTTAGAGCTAAAATTAGCATGTTTAAAGTGATTTTCATGCTTCCAGGGGCTTGGGAAGTGAAATAAATACCATTTGGAGGCATTTAATGTTCGAGCAAAAACGGCTGATTTTCGACAAAAGAGATAACACCCCCCCATTACGTCATGCTTCAGAAATGTGGAAAATGGTCCGTTTTCAAATGTTTTATTTTTGAACGTCAGTTCACATTTGTAGGTGGATCATCAGTGTTAGAGCTAAAATTAGCATGTTTAAAGTGATTTTCATGCTTCCAGGGGCTCGGGAAGTTAATTAAATACCATTTGGAGGCATTTAATGTTCGAGCAAAAACGGCTGATTTTCGACAAAAGAGATAACACCCCCCCATTACGTCATGCTTCAGAAATGTGGAAAATGGTCCGTTTTCAAATGTTTTATTTTTGAACGTCAGTTCACATTTGTAGGTGGATCATCAGTGTTAGAGCTACAATTAGCATGTTTAAAGTGATTTTCATGCTTCCAGGGGCTCGGGAAGTGAAATAAATACCATTTGGAGGCATTTAATGTTCGAGCAAAAACGGCTGATTTTCGACAAAAGAGATAACACCCCCCCATTACGTCATGCTTCAGAAATGTGGAAAATGGTCCGTTTTCAAATGTTTTATTTTTGAACGTCAGTTCACATTTGTAGGTGGATCATCAGTGTTAGAGCTAAAATTAGCATGTTTAAAGTGATTTTCATGCTTCCAGGGGCTCGGGAAGTGAAATAAATACCATTTGGAGGCATTTAATGTTCGAGCAAAAACGGCTGATTTTCGACAAAAGAGATAACACCCCCCCATTACGTCATGCTTCAGAAATGTGGAAAATGGTCCGTTTTCAAATGTTTTATTTTTGAACGTCAGTTCACATTTGTAGGTGGATCATCAGTGTTAGAGCTAAAATTAGCATGTTTAAAGTGATTTTCATGCTTCCAGGGGCCCAAAACACAAGATTAATGGAATGGTTAAAAGTGCATGAAAATGGCCAATTTACTCACTCTGAGTTCTCAAAAAGGGTTTCTTCACCCCGGGAAGTTAATTAAATACCATTTGGAGGCATTTAATGTTCGAGCAAAAACGGCTGATTTTCGACAAAAGAGATAACACCCCCCCATTACGTCATGCTTCAGAAATGTGGAAAATGGTCCGTTTTCAAATGTTTTATTTTTGAACGTCAGTTCACATTTGTAGGTGGATCATCAGTGTTAGAGCTAAAATTAGCATGTTTAAAGTGATTTTCATGCTTCCAGGGGCTCGGGAAGTTAATTAAATACCATTTGGAGGCATTTAATGTTCGAGCAAAAACAGCTGATTTTCGACAAAAGAGATAACACCCCCCCCATTACGTCATGCTTCAGAAATGTGGAAAATGGTCCGTTTTCAAATGTTTTATTTTTGAACGTCAGTTCACATTTGTAGGTGGATCATCAGTGTTAGAGCTAAAATTAGCATGTTTAAAGTGATTTTCATGCTTCCAGGGGCTCGGGAAGTGAAATAAATACCATTTGGAGGCATTTAATGTTCGAGCAAAAACGGCTGATTTTCGACAAAAGAGATAACACCCTCCCATTACGTCATGCTTCAGAAATGTGGAGTTGAACGTCAGTTCACATTTGTAGGTGGATCATCAGTGTTAGAGCTAAAATTAGCATGTTTAAAGTGATTTTCATGCTTCCAGGGGCTCGGGAAGTGAAATAAATACCATTTGGAGGCATTTAATGTTCGAGCAAAAACGGCTGATTTTCGACAAAAGAGATAACACCCCCCCATTACGTCATGCTTCAGAAATGTGGAAAATGGTCCGTTTTCAAATGTTTTATTTTTGAACGTTAGTTCACATTTGTAGGTGGATCATCAGTGTTAGAGCTAAAATTAGCATGTTTAAAGTGATTTTCATGCTTCCAGGGGCCCAAAACACAAGATTAATGGAATGGTTAAAAGTGCATGAAAATGGCCAATTTACTCACTCTGAGTTCTCAAAAAGGGTTTCTTCACCCCGGGAAGTTAATTAAATACCATTTGGAGGCATTTAATGTTCGAGCAAAAACGGCTGATTTTCGACAAAAGAGATAACACCCCCCCATTACGTCATGCTTCAGAAATGTGGAAAATGGTCCGTTTTCAAATGTTTTATTTTTGAATGTCAGTTCACATTTGTAGGTGGATCATCAGTGTTAGAGCTAAAATTAGCATGTTTAAAGTGATTTTCATGCTTCCAGGGGCTCGGGAAGTTAATTAAATACCATTTGGAGGCATTTAATGTTCGAGCAAAAACGGCTGATTTTCGACAAAAGAGATAACACCCCCCCATTACGTCATGCTTCAGAAATGTGGAAAATGGTCCGTTTTCAAATGTTTTATTTTTGAACGTCAGTTCACATTTGTAGGTGGATCATCAGTGTTAGAGCTAAAATTAGCATGTTTAAAGTGATTTTCATGCTTCCAGGGGCTCGGGAAGTTAATTAAATACCATTTGGAGGCATTTAATGTTCGAGCAAAAACGGCTGATTTTCGACAAAAGAGATAACACCCCCCCATTACGTCATGCTTCAGAAATGTGGAAAATGGTCCGTTTTCAAATGTTTTATTTTTGAATGTCAGTTCACATTTGTAGGTGGATCATCAGTGTTAGAGCTAAAATTAGCATGTTTAAAGTGATTTTCATGCTTCCAGGGGCTCGGGAAGTGAAATAAATACCATTTGGAGGCATTTAATGTTCGAGCAAAAACGGCTGATTTTCGACAAAAGAGATAACACCCCCCCATTACGTCATGCTTCAGAAATGTGGAGTTGAACGTCAGTTCACATTTGTAGGTGGATCATCAGTGTTAGAGCTAAAATTAGCATGTTTAAAGTGATTTTCATGCTTCCAGGGGCTCGGGAAGTGAAATAAATACCATTTGGAGGCATTTAATGTTCGAGCAAAAACGGCTGATTTTCGACAAAAGAGATAACACCCCCCCATTACGTCATGCTTCAGAAATGTGGAAAATGGTCCGTTTTCAAATGTTTTATTTTTGAACGTTAGTTCACATTTGTAGGTGGATCATCAGTGTTAGAGCTAAAATTAGCATGTTTAAAGTGATTTTCATGCTTCCAGGGGCCCAAAACACAAGATTAATGGAATGGTTAAAAGTGCATGAAAATGGCCAATTTACTCACTCTGAGTTCTCAAAAAGGGTTTCTTCACCCCGGGAAGTTAATTAAATACCATTTGGAGGCATTTAATGTTCGAGCAAAAACGGCTGATTTTCGACAAAAGAGATAACACCCCCCCATTACGTCATGCTTCAGAAATGTGGAAAATGGTCCGTTTTCAAATGTTTTATTTTTGAATGTCAGTTCACATTTGTAGGTGGATCATCAGTGTTAGAGCTAAAATTAGCATGTTTAAAGTGATTTTCATGCTTCCAGGGGCTCGGGAAGTTAATTAAATACCATTTGGAGGCATTTAATGTTCGAGCAAAAACGGCTGATTTTCGACAAAAGAGATAACACCCCCCCATTACGTCATGCTTCAGAAATGTGGAAAATGGTCCGTTTTCAAATGTTTTATTTTTGAACGTCAGTTCACATTTGTAGGTGGATCATCAGTGTTAGAGCTAAAATTAGCATGTTTAAAGTGATTTTCATGCTTCCAGGGGCTCGGGAAGTTAATTAAATACCATTTGGAGGCATTTAATGTTCGAGCAAAAACGGCTGATTTTCGACAAAAGAGATAACACCCCCCCATTACGTCATGCCTCAGAAATGTGGAAAATGGTCCGTTTTCAAATGTTTTATTTTTGAACGTCAGTTCACATTTGTAGGTGGATCATCAGTGTTAGAGCTAAAATTAGCATGTTTAAAGTGATTTTCATGCTTCCAGGGGCTCGGGAAGTGAAATAAATACCATTTGGAGGCATTTAATGTTCGAGCAAAAACGGCTGATTTTCGACAAAAGAGATAACACCCCCCCATTACGTCATGCTTCAGAAATGTGGAAAATGGTCCGTTTTCAAATGTTTTATTTTTGAACCTCAGTTCACATTTGTAGGTGGATCATCAGTGTTAGAGCTAAAATTAGCATGTTTAAAGTGATTTTCATGCTTCCAGGGGCTTGGGAAGTGAAATAAATACCATTTGGAGGCATTTAATGTTCGAGCAAAAACGGCTGATTTTCGACAAAAGAGATAACACCCCCCCATTACGTCATGCTTCAGAAATGTGGAAAATGGTCCGTTTTCAAATGTTTTATTTTTGAACGTCAGTTCACATTTGTAGGTGGATCATCAGTGTTAGAGCTAAAATTAGCATGTTTAAAGTGATTTTCATGCTTCCAGGGGCTCGGGAAGTTAATTAAATACCATTTGGAGGCATTTAATGTTCGAGCAAAAACGGCTGATTTTCGACAAAAGAGATAACACCCCCCCATTACGTCATGCTTCAGAAATGTGGAAAATGGTCCGTTTTCAAATGTTTTATTTTTGAACGTCAGTTCACATTTGTAGGTGGATCATCAGTGTTAGAGCTACAATTAGCATGTTTAAAGTGATTTTCATGCTTCCAGGGGCTCGGGAAGTGAAATAAATACCATTTGGAGGCATTTAATGTTCGAGCAAAAACGGCTGATTTTCGACAAAAGAGATAACACCCCCCCATTACGTCATGCTTCAGAAATGTGGAAAATGGTCCGTTTTCAAATGTTTTATTTTTGAACGTCAGTTCACATTTGTAGGTGGATCATCAGTGTTAGAGCTAAAATTAGCATGTTTAAAGTGATTTTCATGCTTCCAGGGGCTCGGGAAGTGAAATAAATACCATTTGGAGGCATTTAATGTTCGAGCAAAAACGGCTGATTTTCGACAAAAGAGATAACACCCCCCCATTACGTCATGCTTCAGAAATGTGGAAAATGGTCCGTTTTCAAATGTTTTATTTTTGAACGTCAGTTCACATTTGTAGGTGGATCATCAGTGTTAGAGCTAAAATTAGCATGTTTAAAGTGATTTTCATGCTTCCAGGGGCCCAAAACACAAGATTAATGGAATGGTTAAAAGTGCATGAAAATGGCCAATTTACTCACTCTGAGTTCTCAAAAAGGGTTTCTTCACCCCGGGAAGTTAATTAAATACCATTTGGAGGCATTTAATGTTCGAGCAAAAACGGCTGATTTTCGACAAAAGAGATAACACCCCCCCATTACGTCATGCTTCAGAAATGTGGAAAATGGTCCGTTTTCAAATGTTTTATTTTTGAACGTCAGTTCACATTTGTAGGTGGATCATCAGTGTTAGAGCTAAAATTAGCATGTTTAAAGTGATTTTCATGCTTCCAGGGGCTCGGGAAGTTAATTAAATACCATTTGGAGGCATTTAATGTTCGAGCAAAAACGGCTGATTTTCGACAAAAGAGATAACACCCCCCCCATTTTGTCATGCTTCAGAAATGTGGAAAATGGTCCGTTTTCAAATGTTTTATTTTTGAACGTCAGTTCACATTTTTAGGTGGATCATCAGTGTTAGAGCTAAAATTAGCATGTTTAAAGTGATTTTCATGCTTCCAGGGGCTCGGGAAGTTAATTAAATACCATTTGGAGGCATTTAATGTTCGAGCAAAAACAGCTGATTTTCGACAAAAGAGATAACACCCCCCCATTACGTCATGCTTCAGAAATGTGGAAAATGGTCCGTTTTCAAATGTTTTATTTTTGAACGTCAGTTCACATTTGTAGGTGGATCATCAGTGTTAGAGCTAAAATTAGCATGTTTAAAGTGATTTTCATGCTTCCAGGGGCTCGGGAAGTGAAATAAATACCATTTGGAGGCATTTAATGTTCGAGCAAAAACGGCTGATTTTCGACAAAAGAGATAACACCCTCCCATTACGTCATGCTTCAGAAATGTGGAGTTGAACGTCAGTTCACATTTGTAGGTGGATCATCAGTGTTAGAGCTAAAATTAGCATGTTTAAAGTGATTTTCATGCTTCCAGGGGCTCGGGAAGTGAAATAAATACCATTTGGAGGCATTTAATGTTCGAGCAAAAACGGCTGATTTTCGACAAAAGAGATAACACCCCCCCATTACGTCATGCTTCAGAAATGTGGAAAATGGTCCGTTTTCAAATGTTTTATTTTTGAACGTTAGTTCACATTTGTAGGTGGATCATCAGTGTTAGAGCTAAAATTAGCATGTTTAAAGTGATTTTCATGCTTCCAGGGGCCCAAAACACAAGATTAATGGAATGGTTAAAAGTGCATGAAAATGGCCAATTTACTCACTCTGAGTTCTCAAAAAGGGTTTCTTCACCCCGGGAAGTTAATTAAATACCATTTGGAGGCATTTAATGTTCGAGCAAAAACGGCTGATTTTCGACAAAAGAGATAACACCCCCCCATTACGTCATGCTTCAGAAATGTGGAAAATGGTCCATTTTCAAATGTTTTATTTTTGAATGTCAGTTCACATTTGTAGGTGGATCATCAGTGTTAGAGCTAAAATTAGCATGTTTAAAGTGATTTTCATGCTTCCAGGGGCTCGGGAAGTTAATTAAATACCATTTGGAGGCATTTAATGTTCGAGCAAAAACGGCTGATTTTCGACAAAAGAGATAACACCCCCCCATTACGTCATGCTTCAGAAATGTGGAAAATGGTCCGTTTTCAAATGTTTTATTTTTGAACGTCAGTTCACATTTGTAGGTGGATCATCAGTGTTAGAGCTAAAATTAGCATGTTTAAAGTGATTTTCATGCTTCCAGGGGCTCGGGAAGTTAATTAAATACCATTTGGAGGCATTTAATGTTCGAGCAAAAACGGCTGATTTTCGACAAAAGAGATAACACCCCCCCATTACGTCATGCTTCAGAAATGTGGAAAATGGTCCGTTTTCAAATGTTTTATTTTTGAACGTCAGTTCACATTTGTAGGTGGATCATCAGTGTTAGAGCTAAAATTAGCATGTTTAAAGTGATTTTCATGCTTCCAGGGGCTCGGGAAGTGAAATAAATACCATTTGGAGGCATTTAATGTTCGAGCAAAAACGGCTGATTTTCGACAAAAGAGATAACACCCCCCCATTACGTCATGCTTCAGAAATGTGGAGTTGAACGTCAGTTCACATTTGTAGGTGGATCATCAGTGTTAGAGCTAAAATTAGCATGTTTAAAGTGATTTTCATGCTTCCAGGGGCTCGGGAAGTGAAATAAATACCATTTGGAGGCATTTAATGTTCGAGCAAAAACGGCTGATTTTCGACAAAAGAGATAACACCCCCCCATTACGTCATGCTTCAGAAATGTGGAAAATGGTCCGTTTTCAAATGTTTTATTTTTGAACGTTAGTTCACATTTGTAGGTGGATCATCAGTGTTAGAGCTAAAATTAGCATGTTTAAAGTGATTTTCATGCTTCCAGGGGCCCAAAACACAAGATTAATGGAATGGTTAAAAGTGCATGAAAATGGCCAATTTACTCACTCTGAGTTCTCAAAAAGGGTTTCTTCACCCCGGGAAGTTAATTAAATACCATTTGGAGGCATTTAATGTTCGAGCAAAAACGGCTGATTTTCGACAAAAGAGATAACACCCCCCCATTACGTCATGCTTCAGAAATGTGGAAAATGGTCCGTTTTCAAATGTTTTATTTTTGAATGTCAGTTCACATTTGTAGGTGGATCATCAGTGTTAGAGCTAAAATTAGCATGTTTAAAGTGATTTTCATGCTTCCAGGGGCTCGGGAAGTTAATTAAATACCATTTGGAGGCATTTAATGTTCGAGCAAAAACGGCTGATTTTCGACAAAAGAGATAACACCCCCCCATTACGTCATGCTTCAGAAATGTGGAAAATGGTCCGTTTTCAAATGTTTTATTTTTGAACGTCAGTTCACATTTGTAGGTGGATCATCAGTGTTAGAGCTAAAATTAGCATGTTTAAAGTGATTTTCATGCTTCCAGGGGCTCGGGAAGTTAATTAAATACCATTTGGAGGCATTTAATGTTCGAGCAAAAACGGCTGATTTTCGACAAAAGAGATAACACCCCCCCATTACGTCATGCCTCAGAAATGTGGAAAATGGTCCGTTTTCAAATGTTTTATTTTTGAACGTCAGTTCACATTTGTAGGTGGATCATCAGTGTTAGAGCTAAAATTAGCATGTTTAAAGTGATTTTCATGCTTCCAGGGGCTCGGGAAGTGAAATAAATACCATTTGGAGGCATTTAATGTTCGAGCAAAAACGGCTGATTTTCGACAAAAGAGATAACACCCCCCCATTACGTCATGCTTCAGAAATGTGGAAAATGGTCCGTTTTCAAATGTTTTATTTTTGAACCTCAGTTCACATTTGTAGGTGGATCATCAGTGTTAGAGCTAAAATTAGCATGTTTAAAGTGATTTTCATGCTTCCAGGGGCCCAAAACACAAGATTTATGGAAAGGTTAAAAGTGCATGAAAATGGCCAATTTACTCACTCTGAGTTCTCAAAAAGGGTTTCTTCACCCCGGGAAGTTAATTAAATACCATTTGGAGGCATTTAATGTTCGAGCAAAAACGGCTGATTTTCGACAAAAGAGATAACACCCCCCCATTACGTCATGCTTCAGAAATGTGGAAAATGGTCCGTTTTCAAATGTTTTATTTTTGAACGTCAGTTCACATTTGTAGGTGGATCATCAGTGTTAGAGCTAAAATTCGCATGTTTAAAGTGATTTTCATGCTTCCAGGGGCTCGGGAAGTTAATTAAATACCATTTGGAGGCATTTAATGTTCGAGCAAAAACGGCTGATTTTCGACAAAAGAGATAACACCCCCCCATTACGTCATGCTTCAGAAATGTGGAAAATGGTCCGTTTTCAAATGTTTTATTTTTGAACGTCAGTTCACATTTGTAGGTGGATCATCAGTGTTAGAGCTAAAATTAGCATGTTTAAAGTGATTTTCATGCTTCCAGGGGCTCGGGAAGTTAATTAAATACCATTTGGAGGCATTTAATGTTCAAGCAAAAACGGCTGATTTTCGACAAAAGAGACAACACCCCCCCATTACGTCATGCTTCAGAAATGTGGAAAATGGTCCGTTTTCAAATGTTTTATTTTTGAACGTCAGTTCACATTTGTAGGTGGATCATCAGTGTTAGAGCTAAAATTAGCATGTTTAAAGTGATTTTCATGCTTCCAGGGGCCCAAAACACAAGATTAATGGAATGGTTAAAAGTGCATGAAAATGGCCAATTTACTCACTCTGAGTTCTCAAAAAGGGTTTCTTCACCCCGGGAAGTGAAATAAATACCATTTGGAGGCATTTAATGTTCGAGCAAAAACGGCTGATTTTCGACAAAAGAGATAACACCCCCCCATTACTTCATGCTTCAGAAATGTGGAAAATGGTCCGTTTTCAAATGTTTTATTTTTGAACGTCAGTTCACATTTGTAGGTGGATAATCAGTGTTAGAGCTAAAATTAGCATGTTTAAAGTGATTTTCATGCTTCCAGGGGCTCGGGAAGTTAATTAAATACCATTTGGAGGCATTTAATGTTCGAGCAAAAACGGCTGATTTTCGACAAAAGAGATAACACCCCCCCATTACGTCATGCTTCAGAAATGTGGAAAATGGTCCGTTTTCAAATGTTTTATTTTTGAACATCAGTTCACATTTGTAGGTGGATCATCAGTGTTAGAGCTAAAATTAGCATGTTTAATGTGATTTTCATGCTTCCAGGGGCCCAAAACACAAGATTTATGGAATGGTTAAAAGTGCATGAAAATGGCCAATTTACTCACTCTGAGTTCTCAAAAAGGGTTTCTTCACCCCGGGAAGTGAAATAAATACCATTTGGAGGCATTTAATGTTCGAGCAAAAACGGCTGATTTTCGACAAAAGAGATAACACCCCCCCATTACGTCATGCTTCAGAAATGTGGAAAATGGTCCGTTTTCAAATGTTTTATTTTTGAACGTCAGTTCACATTTGTAGGTGGATCATCAGTGTTAGAGCTAAAATTAGCATGTTTAAAGTGATTTTCATGCTTCCAGGGGCTCGGGAAGTGAAATAAATACCATTTGGAGGCATTTAATGTTCGAGCAAAAACGGCTGATTTTCGACAAAAGAGATAACACCCCCCGATTACGTCATGCTTCAGAAATGTGGAAAATGGTCCGTTATCAAATGTTTTATTTTTGAACGTCAGTTCACATTTGTAGGTGGATCATCAGTGTTAGAGCTAAAATTAGCATGTTTAAAGTGATTTTCATGCTTCCAGGGGCTCGGGAAGTTAATTAAATACCATTTGGAGGCATTTAATGTTCGAGCAAAAACGGCTGATTTTCGACAAAAGAGATAACACCCCCCCATTACGTCATGCTTCAGAAATGTGGAAAATGGTCCGTTTTCAAATGTTTTAATTTTGAACATCAGTTCACATTTGTAGGTGGATCATCAGTGTTAGAGCTAAAATTAGCATGTTTAAAGTGATTTTCATGCTTCCAGGGGCCCAAAACACAAGATTTATGGAATGGTTAAAAGTGCATGAAAATGGCCAATTTACTCACTCTGAGTTCTCAAAAAGGGTTTCTTCACCCCGGGAAGTTAATTAAATACCATTTGGAGGCATTTAATGTTCGAGCAAAAACGGCTGATTTTCGACAAAAGAGATAACACCCCCCCATTACGTCATGCTTCAGAAATGTGGAAAATGGTCCGTTTTCAAATGTTTTATTTTTGAACGTCAGTTCACATTTGTAGGTGGATCATCAGTGTTAGAGCTAAAATTAGCATGTTTAAAGTGATTTTCATGCTTCCAGGGGCTCGGGAAGTTAATTAAATACCATTTGGAGGCATTTAATGTTCGAGCAAAAACGGCTGATTTTCGACAAAAGAGATAACACCCCCCCATTACGTCATGCTTCAGAAATGTGGAAAATGGTCCGTTTTCAAATGTTTTATTTTTGAACGTCAGTTCACATTTGTAGGTGGATCATCAGTGTTAGAGCTAAAATTAGCATGTTTAAAGTGATTTTCATGCTTCCAGGGGCTCGGGAAGTGAAATAAATACCATTTGGAGGCATTTAATGTTCGAGCAAAAACGGCTGATTTTCGACAAAAGAGATAACACCCCCCCATTACGTCATGCTTCAGAAATGTGGAAAATGGTCCGTTTTCAAATGTTTTATTTTTGAACGTCAGTTCACATTTGTAGGTGGATCATCAGTGTTAGAGCTAAAATTAGCATGTTTAAAGTGATTTTCATGCTTCCAGGGGCTCGGGAAGTTAATTAAATACCATTTGGAGGCATTTAATGTTCGAGCAAAAACGGCTGATTTTCGACAAAAGAGATAACACCCCCCCATTACGTCATGCTTCAGAAATGTGGAAAATGGTCCGTTTTCAAATGTTTTATTTTTGAACGTCAGTTCACATTTGTAGGTGGATCATCAGTGTTAGAGCTAAAATTAGCATGTTTAAAATGATTTTCATGCTTCCAGGGGCCCAAAACACAAGATTAATGGAATGGTTAAAAGTGCATGAAAATGGCCAATTTACTCACTCTGAGTTCTCAAAAAGGGTTTCTTCACCCCGGGAAGTGAAATAAATACCATTTGGAGGCATTTAATGTTCGAGCAAAAACGGCTGATTTTCGACAAAAGAGATAACACCCCCCCATTACGTCATGCTTCAGAAATGTGGAAAATGGTCCGTTTTCAAATGTTTTATTTTTGAACGTCAGTTCACATTTGTAGGTGGATCATCAGTGTTAGAGCTAAAATTAGCATGTTTAAAGTGATTTTCATGCTTCCAGGGGCTCGGGAAGTTAATTAAATACCATTTGGAGGCATTTAATGTTCGAGCAAAAACGGCTGATTTTCGACAAAAGAGATAACACCCCCCCATTACGTCATGCTTCAGAAATGTGGAAAATGGTCCGTTTTCAAATGTTTTATTTTTGAACATCAGTTCACATTTGTAGGTGGATCATCAGTGTTAGAGCTAAAATTAGCATGTTTAATGTGATTTTCATGCTTCCAGGGGCCCAAAACACAAGATTTATGGAATGGTTAAAAGTGCATGAAAATGGCCAATTTACTCACTCTGAGTTCTCAAAAAGGGTTTCTTCACCCCGGGAAGTGAAATAAATACCATTTGGAGGCATTTAATGTTTGAGCAAAAACGGCTGATTTTCGACAAAAGAGATAACACCCCCCCATTACGTCATGCTTCAGAAATGTGGAAAATGGTCCGTTTTCAAATGTTTTATTTTTGAACGTCAGTTCACATTTGTAGGTGGATCATCAGTGTTAGAGCTAAAATTAGCATGTTTAAAGTGATTTTCATGCTTCCAGGGGCTCGGGAAGTGAAATAAATACCATTTGGAGGCATTTAATGTTCGAGCAAAAACGGCTGATTTTCGACAAAAGAGATAACACCCCCCGATTACGTCATGCTTCAGAAATGTGGAAAATGGTCCGTTATCAAATGTTTTATTTTTGAACGTCAGTTCACATTTGTAGGTGGATCATCAGTGTTAGAGCTAAAATTAGCATGTTTAAAGTGATTTTCATGCTTCCAGGGGCTCGGGAAGTTAATTAAATACCATTTGGAGGCATTTAATGTTCGAGCAAAAACGGCTGATTTTCGACAAAAGAGATAACACCCCCCCCATTACGTCATGCTTCAGAAATGTGGAAAATGGTCCGTTTTCAAATGTTTTAATTTTGAACATCAGTTCACATTTGTAGGTGGATCATCAGTGTTAGAGCTAAAATTAGCATGTTTAAAGTGATTTTCATGCTTCCAGGGGCCCAAAACACAAGATTTATGGAATGGTTAAAAGTGCATGAAAATGGCCAATTTACTCACTCTGAGTTCTCAAAAAGGGTTTCTTCACCCCGGGAAGTTAATTAAATACCATTTGGAGGCATTTAATGTTCGAGCAAAAACGGCTGATTTTCGACAAAAGAGATAACACCCCCCCATTACGTCATGCTTCAGAAATGTGGAAAATGGTCCGTTTTCAAATGTTTTATTTTTGAACGTCAGTTCACATTTGTAGGTGGATCATCAGTGTTAGAGCTAAAATTAGCATGTTTAAAGTGATTTTCATGCTTCCAGGGGCTCGGGAAGTTAATTAAATACCATTTGGAGGCATTTAATGTTCGAGCAAAAACGGCTGATTTTCGACAAAAGAGATAACACCCCCCATTACGTCATGCTTCAGAAATGTGGAAAATGGTCCGTTTTCAAATGTTTTATTTTTGAACGTCAGTTCACATTTGTAGGTGGATCATCAGTGTTAGAGCTAAAATTAGCATGTTTAAAGTGATTTTCATGCTTCCAGGGGCCCAAAACACAAGATTTATGGAATGGTTAAAAGTGCATGAAAATGGCCAATTTACTCACTCTGAGTTCTCAAAAAGGGTTTCTTCACCCCGGGAAGTTGATTAAATACCATTTGGAGGCATTTAATGTTCGAGCAAAAACGGCTGATTTTCGACCAAAGAGATAACACCCCCCCATTACATCATGCTTCAGAAATGTGGAAAATGGTCCGTTTTCAAATGTTTTATTTTTGAACGTCAGTTCACATTTGTAGGTGGATCATCAGTGTTAGAGCTAAAATTAGCATGTTTAAAGTGATTTTCATGCTTCCAGGGGCTCAGGAAGTTAATTAAATACCATTTGGAGGCATTTAATGTTAGAGTAAAAACGGCTGATTTTCGACAAAAGAGATAACACCCCCCCATTACGTCATGCTTCAGAAATGTGGAAAATGGTCCGTTTTCAAATGTTTTATTTTTGAACGTCAGTTCACATTTGTAGGTGGATCATCAGTGTTAGAGCTAAAATTAGCATGTTTAAAGTGATTTTCATGCTTCCAGGGGCTCGGGAAGTTAATTAAATACCATTTGGAGGCATTTAATGTTCGAGCAAAAACAGCTGATTTTCGACAAAAGAGATAACACCCCCCCATTACGTCATGCTTCAGAAATGTGGAAAATGGTCCGTTTTCAAATGTTTTATTTTTGAACGTCAGTTCACATTTGTAGGTGGATCATCAGTGTTAGAGCTAAAATTAGCATGTTTAAAGTGATTTTCATGCTTCCAGGGGCCCAAAACACAAGATTTATGGAATGGTTAAAAGTGCATGAAAATGGCCAATTTACTCACTCTGAGTTCTCAAAAAGGGTTTCTTCACCCCGGGAAGTGAAATAAATACCATTTGGAGGCATTTAATGTTCGAGCAAAAACGGCTGATTTTCGACAAAAGAGATAACACCCCCCCATTACGTCATGCTTCAGAAATGTGGAAAATGGTCCGTTTTCAAATGTTTTATTTTTGAACGTCAGTTCACATTTGTAGGTGGATCATCAGTGTTAGAGCTAAAATTAGCATGTTTAAAGTGATTTTCATGCTTCCAGGGGCCCAAAACACAAGATTTATGGAATGGTTAAAAGTGCATGAAAATGGCCAATTTACTCACTCTGAGTTCTCAAAAAGGGTTTCTTCACCCCGGGAAGTTAATTAAATACCATTTGGAGGCATTTAATGTTCGAGCAAAAACGGCTGATTTTCGACAAAAGAGATAACACCCCCCCATTACGTCATGCTTCAGAAATGTGGAAAATGGTCCGTTTTCAAATGTTTTATTTTTGAACGTCAGTTCACATTTGTAGGTGGATCATCAGTGTTAGAGCTAAAATTAGCATGTTTAAAGTGATTTTCATGCTTCCAGGGGCTCGGGAAGTTAATTAAATACCATTTGGAGGCATTTAATGTTCGAGCAAAAACGGCTGATTTTCGACAAAAGAGATTACACCCCCCCATTACGTCATGCTTCAGAAATGTGGAAAATGGTCCGTTTTCAAATGTTTTATTTTTGAACGTCAGTTCACATTTGTAGGTGGATCATCAGTGTTAGAGCTAAAATTAGCATGTTTAAAGTGATTTTCATGCTTCCAGGGGCCCAAAACACAAGATTTATGGAAAGGTTAAAAGTGCATGAAAATGGCCAATTTACTCACTCTGAGTTCTCAAAAAGGGTTTCTTCACCCCGGGAAGTTAATTAAATACCATTCGGAGGCATTTAATGTTCGAGCAAAAACGGCTGATTTTCGACAAAAGAGATAACACCCCCCCATTACGTCATGCTTCAGAAATGTGGAAAATGGTCCGTTTTCAAATGTTTTATTTTTGAACGTCAGTTCACATTTGTAGGTGGATCATCAGTGTTAGAGCTAAAATTCGCATGTTTAAAGTGATTTTCATGCTTCCAGGGGCTCGGGAAGTTAATTAAATACCATTTGGAGGCATTTAATGTTCGAGCAAAAACGGCTGATTTTCGACAAAAGAGATAACACCCCCCCATTACGTCATGCTTCAGAAATGTGGAAAATGGTCCGTTTTCAAATGTTTTATTTTTGAACGTCAGTTCACATTTGTAGGTGGATCATCAGTGTTAGAGCTAAAATTAGCATGTTTAAAGTGATTTTCATGCTTCCAGGGGCTCGGGAAGTTAATTAAATACCATTTGGAGGCATTTAATGTTCGAGCAAAAACGGCTGATTTTCGACAAAAGAGATAACACCCCCCCATTACGTCATGCTTCAGAAATGTGGAAAATGGTCCGTTTTCAAATGTTTTATTTTTGAACGTCAGTTCACATTTGTAGGTGGATCATCAGTGTTAGAGCTAAAATTAGCATGTTTAAAGTGATTTTCATGCTTCCAGGGGCCCAAAACACAAGATTTATGGAATGGTTAAAAGTGCATGAAAATGGCCAATTTACTCACTCTGAGTTCTCAAAAAGGGTTTCTTCACCCCGGGAAGTTAATTAAATACCATTTGGAGGCATTTAATGTTCGAGCAAAAACGGCTGATTTTCGACAAAAGAGATAACACCCCCCCATTACGTCATGCTTCAGAAATGTGGAAAATGGTCCGTTTTCAAATGTTTTATTTTTGAACGTCAGTTCACATTTGTAGGTGGATCATCAGTGTTAGAGCTAAAATTAGCATGTTTAAAGTGATTTTCATGCTTCCAGGGGCTTGGGAAGTGAAATAAATACCATTTGGAGGCATTTAATTTTCGAGCAAAAACGGCTGATTTTCGACAAAAGAGATAACACCCCCCCATTACGTCATGCTTCAGAAATGTGGAAAATGGTCCGTTTTCAAATGTTTTATTTTTGAACGTCAGTTCACATTTGTAGGTGGATCATCAGTGTTAGAGCTAAAATTAGCATGTTTAAAGTGATTTTCATGCTTCCAGGGGCTCGGGAAGTTAATTAAATACCATTTGGAGGCATTTAATGTTCGAGCAAAAACGGCTGATTTTCGACAAAAGAGATAACACCCCCCCATTACGTCATGCTTCAGAAATGTGGAAAATGGTCCGTTTTCAAATGTTTTATTTTTGAACGTCAGTTCACATTTGTAGGTGGATCATCAGTGTTAGAGCTACAATTAGCATGTTTAAAGTGATTTTCATGCTTCCAGGGGCTCGGGAAGTGAAATAAATACCATTTGGAGGCATTTAATGTTCGAGCAAAAACGGCTGATTTTCGACAAAAGAGATAACACCCCCCCATTACGTCATGCTTCAGAAATGTGGAAAATGGTCCGTTTTCAAATGTTTTATTTTTGAACGTCAGTTCACATTTGTAGGTGGATCATCAGTGTTAGAGCTAAAATTAGCATGTTTAAAGTGATTTTCATGCTTCCAGGGGCTCGGGAAGTGAAATAAATACCATTTGGAGGCATTTAATGTTCGAGCAAAAACGGCTGATTTTCGACAAAAGAGATAACACCCCCCCATTACGTCATGCTTCAGAAATGTGGAAAATGGTCCGTTTTCAAATGTTTTATTTTTGAACGTCAGTTCACATTTGTAGGTGGATCATCAGTGTTAGAGCTAAAATTAGCATGTTTAAAGTGATTTTCATGCTTCCAGGGGCCCAAAACACAAGATTAATGGAATGGTTAAAAGTGCATGAAAATGGACAATTTACTCACTCTGAGTTCTCAAAAAGGGTTTCTTCACCCCGGGAAGTTAATTAAATACCATTTGGAGGCATTTAATGTTCGAGCAAAAACGGCTGATTTTCGACAAAAGAGATAACACCCCCCCATTACGTCATGCTTCAGAAATGTGGAAAATGGTCCGTTTTCAAATGTTTTATTTTTGAACGTCAGTTCACATTTGTAGGTGGATCATCAGTGTTAGAGCTAAAATTAGCATGTTTAAAGTGATTTTCATGCTTCCAGGGGCTCGGGAAGTTAATTAAATACCATTTGGAGGCATTTAATGTTCGAGCAAAAACAGCTGATTTTCGACAAAAGAGATAACACCCCCCCATTACGTCATGCTTCAGAAATGTGGAAAATGGTCCGTTTTCAAATGTTTTATTTTTGAACGTCAGTTCACATTTGTAGGTGGATCATCAGTGTTAGAGCTAAAATTAGCATGTTTAAAGTGATTTTCATGCTTCCAGGGGCTCGGGAAGTGAAATAAATACCATTTGGAGGCATTTAATGTTCGAGCAAAAACGGCTGATTTTCGACAAAAGAGATAACACCCTCCCATTACGTCATGCTTCAGAAATGTGGAGTTGAACGTCAGTTCACATTTGTAGGTGGATCATCAGTGTTAGAGCTAAAATTAGCATGTTTAAAGTGATTTTCATGCTTCCAGGGGCTCGGGAAGTTAATTAAATACCATTTGGAGGCATTTAATGTTCGAGCAAAAACAGCTGATTTTCGACAAAAGAGATAACACCCCCCCATTACGTCATGCTTCAGAAATGTGGAAAATGGTCCGTTTTCAAATGTTTTATTTTTGAACGTCAGTTCACATTTGTAGGTGGATCATCAGTGTTAGAGCTAAAATTAGCATGTTTAAAGTGATTTTCATGCTTCCAGGGGCTCGGGAAGTGAAATAAATACCATTTGGAGGCATTTAATGTTCGAGCAAAAACGGCTGATTTTCGACAAAAGAGATAACACCCTCCCATTACGTCATGCTTCAGAAATGTGGAGTTGAACGTCAGTTCACATTTGTAGGTGGATCATCAGTGTTAGAGCTAAAATTAGCATGTTTAAAGTGATTTTCATGCTTCCAGGGGCTCGGGAAGTGAAATAAATACCATTTGGAGGCATTTAATGTTCGAGCAAAAACGGCTGATTTTCGACAAAAGAGATAACACCCCCCCATTACGTCATGCTTCAGAAATGTGGAAAATGGTCCGTTTTCAAATGTTTTATTTTTGAACGTTAGTTCACATTTGTAGGTGGATCATCAGTGTTAGAGCTAAAATTAGCATGTTTAAAGTGATTTTCATGCTTCCAGGGGCCCAAAACACAAGATTAATGGAATGGTTAAAAGTGCATGAAAATGGCCAATTTACTCACTCTGAGTTCTCAAAAAGGGTTTCTTCACCCCGGGAAGTTAATTAAATACCATTTGGAGGCATTTAATGTTCGAGCAAAAACGGCTGATTTTCGACAAAAGAGATAACACCCCCCCATTACGTCATGCTTCAGAAATGTGGAAAATGGTCCGTTTTCAAATGTTTTATTTTTGAATGTCAGTTCACATTTGTAGGTGGATCATCAGTGTTAGAGCTAAAATTAGCATGTTTAAAGTGATTTTCATGCTTCCAGGGGCTCGGGAAGTTAATTAAATACCATTTGGAGGCATTTAATGTTCGAGCAAAAACGGCTGATTTTCGACAAAAGAGATAACACCCCCCCATTACGTCATGCTTCAGAAATGTGGAAAATGGTCCGTTTTCAAATGTTTTATTTTTGAACGTCAGTTCACATTTGTAGGTGGATCATCAGTGTTAGAGCTAAAATTAGCATGTTTAAAGTGATTTTCATGCTTCCAGGGGCTCGGGAAGTGAAATAAATACCATTTGGAGGCATTTAATGTTCGAGCAAAAACGGCTGATTTTCGACAAAAGAGATAACACCCTCCCATTACGTCATGCTTCAGAAATGTGGAGTTGAACGTCAGTTCACATTTGTAGGTGGATCATCAGTGTTAGAGCTAAAATTAGCATGTTTAAAGTGATTTTCATGCTTCCAGGGGCTCGGGAAGTGAAATAAATACCATTTTGAGGCATTTAATGTTCGAGCAAAAACGGCTGATTTTCGACAAAAGAGATAACACCCCCCCATTACGTCATGCTTCAGAAATGTGGAAAATGGTCCGTTTTCAAATGTTTTATTTTTGAACGTTAGTTCACATTTGTAGGTGGATCATCAGTGTTAGAGCTAAAATTAGCATGTTTAAAGTGATTTTCATGCTTCCAGGGGCCCAAAACACAAGATTAATGGAATGGTTAAAAGTGCATGAAAATGGCCAATTTACTCACTCTGAGTTCTCAAAAAGGGTTTCTTCACCCCGGGAAGTTAATTAAATACCATTTGGAGGCATTTAATGTTCGAGCAAAAACGGCTGATTTTCGACAAAAGAGATAACACCCCCCCATTACGTCATGCTTCAGAAATGTGGAAAATGGTCCGTTTTCAAATGTTTTATTTTTGAATGTCAGTTCACATTTGTAGGTGGATCATCAGTGTTAGAGCTAAAATTAGCATGTTTAAAGTGATTTTCATGCTTCTAGGGGCTCGGGAAGTTAATTAAATACCATTTGGAGGCATTTAATGTTCGAGCAAAAACGGCTGATTTTCGACAAAAGAGATAACACCCCCCCATTACGTCATGCTTCAGAAATGTGGAAAATGGTCCGTTTTCAAATGTTTTATTTTTGAACGTCAGTTCACATTTGTAGGTGGATCATCAGTGTTAGAGCTAAAATTAGCATGTTTAAAGTGATTTTCATGCTTCCAGGGGCTCGGGAAGTTAATTAAATACCATTTGGAGGCATTTAATGTTCGAGCAAAAACGGCTGATTTTCGACAAAAGAGATAACACCCCCCCATTACGTCATGCTTCAGAAATGTGGAAAATGGTCCGTTTTCAAATGTTTTATTTTTGAACGTCAGTTCACATTTGTAGGTGGATCATCAGTGTTAGAGCTAAAATTAGCATGTTTAAAGTGATTTTCATGCTTCCAGGGGCTCGGGAAGTGAAATAAATACCATTTGGAGGCATTTAATGTTCGAGCAAAAACGGCTGATTTTCGACAAAAGAGATAACACCCCCCCATTACGTCATGCTTCAGAAATGTGGAGTTGAACGTCAGTTCACATTTGTAGGTGGATCATCAGTGTTAGAGCTAAAATTAGCATGTTTAAAGTGATTTTCATGCTTCCAGGGGCTCGGGAAGTGAAATAAATACCATTTGGAGGCATTTAATGTTCGAGCAAAAACGGCTGATTTTCGACAAAAGAGATAACACCCCCCCATTACGTCATGCTTCAGAAATGTGGAAAATGGTCCGTTTTCAAATGTTTTATTTTTGAACGTTAGTTCACATTTGTAGGTGGATCATCAGTGTTAGAGCTAAAATTAGCATGTTTAAAGTGATTTTCATGCTTCCAGGGGCCCAAAACACAAGATTAATGGAATGGTTAAAAGTGCATGAAAATGGCCAATTTACTCACTCTGAGTTCTCAAAAAGGGTTTCTTCACCCCGGGAAGTTAATTAAATACCATTTGGAGGCATTTAATGTTCGAGCAAAAACGGCTGATTTTCGACAAAAGAGATAACACCCCCCCATTACGTCATGCTTCAGAAATGTGGAAAATGGTCCGTTTTCAAATGTTTTATTTTTGAATGTCAGTTCACATTTGTAGGTGGATCATCAGTGTTAGAGCTAAAATTAGCATGTTTAAAGTGATTTTCATGCTTCCAGGGGCTCGGGAAGTTAATTAAATACCATTTGGAGGCATTTAATGTTCGAGCAAAAACGGCTGATTTTCGACAAAAGAGATAACACCCCCCCATTACGTCATGCTTCAGAAATGTGGAAAATGGTCCGTTTTCAAATGTTTTATTTTTGAACGTCAGTTCACATTTGTAGGTGGATCATCAGTGTTAGAGCTAAAATTAGCATGTTTAAAGTGATTTTCATGCTTCCAGGGGCTCGGGAAGTTAATTAAATACCATTTGGAGGCATTTAATGTTCGAGCAAAAACGGCTGATTTTCGACAAAAGAGATAACACCCCCCCATTACGTCATGCCTCAGAAATGTGGAAAATGGTCCGTTTTCAAATGTTTTATTTTTGAACGTCAGTTCACATTTGTAGGTGGATCATCAGTGTTAGAGCTAAAATTAGCATGTTTAAAGTGATTTTCATGCTTCCAGGGGCTCGGGAAGTGAAATAAATACCATTTGGAGGCATTTAATGTTCGAGCAAAAACGGCTGATTTGAGTTCTCAAAAAGGGTTTCTTCACCCCGGGAAGTTAATTAAATACCATTTGGAGGCATTTAATGTTCGAGCAAAAACGGCTGATTTTCGACAAAAGAGATAACACCCCCCCATTACGTCATGCTTCAGAAATGTGGAAAATGGTCCGTTTTCAAATGTTTTATTTTTGAATGTCAGTTCACATTTGTAGGTGGATCATCAGTGTTAGAGCTAAAATTAGCATGTTTAAAGTGATTTTCATGCTTCCAGGGGCTCCGGAAGTTAATTAAATACCATTTGGAGGCATTTAATGTTCGAGCAAAAACGGCTGATTTTCGACAAAAGAGATAACACCCCCCCATTACGTCATGCTTCAGAAATGTGGAAAATGGTCCGTTTTCAAATGTTTTATTTTTGAACGTCAGTTCACATTTGTAGGTGGATCATCAGTGTTAGAGCTAAAATTAGCATGTTTAAAGTGATTTTCATGCTTCCAGGGGCTCGGGAAGTTAATTAAATACCATTTGGAGGCATTTAATGTTCGAGCAAAAATGGCTGATTTTCGACAAAAGAGATAACACCCCCCCATTACGTCATGCCTCAGAAATGTGGAAAATGGTCCGTTTTCAAATGTTTTATTTTTGAACGTCAGTTCACATTTGTAGGTGGATCATCAGTGTTAGAGCTAAAATTAGCATGTTTAAAGTGATTTTCATGCTTCCAGGGGCTCGGGAAGTGAAATAAATACCATTTGGAGGCATTTAATGTTCGAGCAAAAACGGCTGATTTTCGACAAAAGAGATAACACCCCCCCATTACGTCATGCTTCAGAAATGTGGAAAATGGTCCGTTTTCAAATGTTTTATTTTTGAACCTCAGTTCACATTTGTAGGTGGATCATCAGTGTTAGAGCTAAAATTAGCATGTTTAAAGTGATTTTCATGCTTCCAGGGGCCCAAAACACAAGATTTATGGAAAGGTTAAAAGTGCATGAAAATGGCCAATTTACTCACTCTGAGTTCTCAAAAAGGGTTTCTTCACCCCGGGAAGTTAATTAAATACCATTTGGAGGCATTTAATGTTCGAGCAAAAACGGCTGATTTTCGACAAAAGAGATAACACCCCCCCATTACGTCATGCTTCAGAAATGTGGAAAATGGTCTGTTTTCAAATGTTTTATTTTTGAACGTCAGTTCACATTTGTAGGTGGATCATCAGTGTTAGAGCTAAAATTCGCATGTTTAAAGTGATTTTCATGCTTCCAGGGGCTCGGGAAGTTAATTAAATACCATTTGGAGGCATTTAATGTTCGAGCAAAAACGGCTGATTTTCGACAAAAGAGATAACACCCCCCCATTACGTCATGCTTCAGAAATGTGGAAAATGGTCCGTTTTCAAATGTTTTATTTTTGAACGTCAGTTCACATTTGTAGGTGGATCATCAGTGTTAGAGCTAAAATTAGCATGTTTAAAGTGATTTTCATGCTTCCAGGGGCTCGGGAAGTTAATTAAATACCATTTGGAGGCATTTAATGTTCAAGCAAAAACGGCTGATTTTCGACAAAAGAGACAACACCCCCCATTACGTCATGCTTCAGAAATGTGGAAAATGGTCCGTTTTCAAATGTTTTATTTTTGAACGTCAGTTCACATTTGTAGGTGGATCATCAGTGTTAGAGCTAAAATTAGCATGTTTAAAGTGATTTTCATGCTTCCAGGGGCCCAAAACACAAGATTAATGGAATGGTTAAAAGTGCATGAAAATGGCCAATTTACTCACTCTGAGTTCTCAAAAAGGGTTTCTTCACCCCGGGAAGTGAAATAAATACCATTTGGAGGCATTTAATGTTCGAGCAAAAACGGCTGATTTTCGACAAAAGAGATAACACCCCCCCATTACTTCATGCTTCAGAAATGTGGAAAATGGTCCGTTTTCAAATGTTTTATTTTTGAACGTCAGTTCACATTTGTAGGTGGATAATCAGTGTTAGAGCTAAAATTAGCATGTTTAAAGTGATTTTCATGCTTCCAGGGGCTCGGGAAGTTAATTAAATACCATTTGGAGGCATTTAATGTTCGAGCAAAAACGGCTGATTTTCGACAAAAGAGATAACACCCCCCCATTACGTCATGCTTCAGAAATGTGGAAAATGGTCCGTTTTCAAATGTTTTATTTTTGAACATCAGTTCACATTTGTAGGTGGATCATCAGTGTTAGAGCTAAAATTAGCATGTTTAATGTGATTTTCATGCTTCCAGGGGCCCAAAACACAAGATTTATGGAATGGTTAAAAGTGCATGAAAATGGCCAATTTACTCACTCTGAGTTCTCAAAAAGGGTTTCTTCACCCCGGGAAGTGAAATAAATACCATTTGGAGGCATTTAATGTTCGAGCAAAAACGGCTGATTTTCGACAAAAGAGATAACACCCCCCCATTACGTCATGCTTCAGAAATGTGGAAAATGGTCCGTTTTCAAATGTTTTATTTTTGAACGTCAGTTCACATTTGTAGGTGGATCATCAGTGTTAGAGCTAAAATTAGCATGTTTAAAGTGATTTTCATGCTTCCAGGGGCTCGGGAAGTGAAATAAATACCATTTGGAGGCATTTAATGTTCGAGCAAAAACGGCTGATTTTCGACAAAAGAGATAACACCCCCCGATTACGTCATGCTTCAGAAATGTGGAAAATGGTCCGTTATCAAATGTTTTATTTTTGAACGTCAGTTCACATTTGTAGGTGGATCATCAGTGTTAGAGCTAAAATTAGCATGTTTAAAGTGATTTTCATGCTTCCAGGGGCTCGGGAAGTTAATTAAATACCATTTGGAGGCATTTAATGTTCGAGCAAAAACGGCTGATTTTCGACAAAAGAGATAACACCCCCCCATTACGTCATGCTTCAGAAATGTGGAAAATGGTCCGTTTTCAAATGTTTTAATTTTGAACATCAGTTCACATTTGTAGGTGGATCATCAGTGTTAGAGCTAAAATTAGCATGTTTAAAGTGATTTTCATGCTTCCAGGGGCCCAAAACACAAGATTTATGGAATGGTTAAAAGTGCATGAAAATGGCCAATTTACTCACTCTGAGTTCTCAAAAAGGGTTTCTTCACCCCGGGAAGTTAATTAAATACCATTTGGAGGCATTTAATGTTCGAGCAAAAACGGCTGATTTTCGACAAAAGAGATAACACCCCCCCATTACGTCATGCTTCAGAAATGTGGAAAATGGTCCGTTTTCAAATGTTTTATTTTTGAACGTCAGTTCACATTTGTAGGTGGATCATCAGTGTTAGAGCTAAAATTAGCATGTTTAAAGTGATTTTCATGCTTCCAGGGGCTCGGGAAGTGAAATAAATACCATTTGGAGGCATTTAATGTTCGAGCAAAAACGGCTGATTTTCGACAAAAGAGATAACACCCCCCCATTACGTCATGCTTCAGAAATGTGGAAAATGGTCCGTTTTCAAATGTTTTATTTTTGAACGTCAGTTCACATTTGTAGGTGGATCATCAGTGTTAGAGCTAAAATTAGCATGTTTAAAGTGATTTTCATGCTTCCAGGGGCTCGGGAAGTTAATTAAATACCATTTGGAGGCATTTAATGTTCGAGCAAAAACGGCTGATTTTCGACAAAAGAGATAACACCCCCCCATTACGTCATGCTTCAGAAATGTGGAAAATGGTCCGTTTTCAAATGTTTTATTTTTGAACGTCAGTTCACATTTGTAGGTGGATCATCAGTGTTAGAGCTAAAATTAGCATGTTTAAAGTGATTTTCATGCTTCCAGGGGCCCAAAACACAAGATTAATGGAATGGTTAAAAGTGCATGAAAATGGCCAATTTACTCACTCTGAGTTCTCAAAAAGGGTTTCTTCACCCCGGGAAGTGAAATAAATACCATTTGGAGGCATTTAATGTTCGAGCAAAAACGGCTGATTTTCGACAAAAGAGATAACACCCCCCCATTACGTCATGCTTCAGAAATGTGGAAAATGGTCCGTTTTCAAATGTTTTATTTTTGAACGTCAGTTCACATTTGTAGGTGGATCATCAGTGTTAGAGCTAAAATTAGCATGTTTAAAGTGATTTTCATGCTTCCAGGGGCTCGGGAAGTTAATTAAATACCATTTGGAGGCATTTAATGTTCGAGCAAAAACGGCTGATTTTCGACAAAAGAGATAACACCCCCCCATTACGTCATGCTTCAGAAATGTGGAAAATGGTCCGTTTTCAAATGTTTTATTTTTGAACATCAGTTCACATTTGTAGGTGGATCATCAGTGTTAGAGCTAAAATTAGCATGTTTAATGTGATTTTCATGCTTCCAGGGGCCCAAAACACAAGATTTATGGAATGGTTAAAAGTGCATGAAAATGGCCAATTTACTCACTCTGAGTTCTCAAAAAGGGTTTCTTCACCCCGGGAAGTGAAATAAATACCATTTGGAGGCATTTAATGTTCGAGCAAAAACGGCTGATTTTCGACAAAAGAGATAACACCCCCCCATTACGTCATGCTTCAGAAATGTGGAAAATGGTCCGTTTTCAAATGTTTTATTTTTGAACGTCAGTTCACATTTGTAGGTGGATCATCAGTGTTAGAGCTAAAATTAGCATGTTTAAAGTGATTTTCATGCTTCCAGGGGCTCGGGAAGTGAAATAAATACCATTTGGAGGCATTTAATGTTCGAGCAAAAACGGCTGATTTTCGACAAAAGAGATAACACCCCCCGATTACGTCATGCTTCAGAAATGTGGAAAATGGTCCGTTATCAAATGTTTTATTTTTGAACGTCAGTTCACATTTGTAGGTGGATCATCAGTGTTAGAGCTAAAATTAGCATGTTTAAAGTGATTTTCATGCTTCCAGGGGCTCGGGAAGTTAATTAAATACCATTTGGAGGCATTTAATGTTCGAGCAAAAACGGCTGATTTTCGACAAAAGAGATAACACCCCCCCATTACGTCATGCTTCAGAAATGTGGAAAATGGTCCGTTTTCAAATGTTTTAATTTTGAACATCAGTTCACATTTGTAGGTGGATCATCAGTGTTAGAGCTAAAATTAGCATGTTTAAAGTGATTTTCATGCTTCCAGGGGCCCAAAACACAAGATTTATGGAATGGTTAAAAGTGCATGAAAATGGCCAATTTACTCACTCTGAGTTCTCAAAAAGGGTTTCTTCACCCCGGGAAGTTAATTAAATACCATTTGGAGGCATTTAATGTTCGAGCAAAAACGGCTGATTTTCGACAAAAGAGATAACACCCCCCCATTACGTCATGCTTCAGAAATGTGGAAAATGGTCCGTTTTCAAATGTTTTATTTTTGAACGTCAGTTCACATTTGTAGGTGGATCATCAGTGTTAGAGCTAAAATTAGCATGTTTAAAGTGATTTTCATGCTTCCAGGGGCTCGGGAAGTTAATTAAATACCATTTGGAGGCATTTAATGTTCGAGCAAAAACGGCTGATTTTCGACAAAAGAGATAACACCCCCCATTACGTCATGCTTCAGAAATGTGGAAAATGGTCCGTTTTCAAATGTTTTATTTTTGAATGTCAGTTCACATTTGTAGGTGGATCATCAGTGTTAGAGCTAAAATTAGCATGTTTAAAGTGATTTTCATGCTTCCAGGGGCCCAAAACACAAGATTTATGGAATGGTTAAAAGTGCATGAAAATGGCCAATTTACTCACTCTGAGTTCTCAAAAAGGGTTTCTTCACCCCGGGAAGTTGATTAAATACCATTTGGAGGCATTTAATGTTCGAGCAAAAACGGCTGATTTTCGACCAAAGAGATAACACCCCCCCATTACATCATGCTTCAGAAATGTGGAAAATGGTCCGTTTTCAAATGTTTTATTTTTGAACGTCTGTTCACATTTGTAGGTGGATCATCAGTGTTAGAGCTAAAATTAGCATGTTTAAAGTGATTTTCATGCTTCCAGGGGCTCAGGAAGTTAATTAAATACCATTTGGAGGCATTTAATGTTAGAGCAAAAACGGCTGATTTTCGACAAAAGAGATAACACCCCCCCATTACGTCATGCTTCAGAAATGTGGAAAATGGTCCGTTTTCAAATGTTTTATTTTTGAACGTCAGTTCACATTTGTAGGTGGATCATCAGTGTTAGAGCTAAAATTAGCATGTTTAAAGTGATTTTCATGCTTCCAGGGGCTCGGGAAGTTAATTAAATACCATTTGGAGGCATTTAATGTTCGAGCAAAAACAGCTGATTTTCGACAAAAGAGATAACACCCCCCCATTACGTCATGCTTCAGAAATGTGGAAAATGGTCCGTTTTCAAATGTTTTATTTTTGAACGTCAGTTCACATTTGTAGGTGGATCATCAGTGTTAGAGCTAAAATTAGCATGTTTAAAGTGATTTTCATGCTTCCAGGGGCCCAAAACACAAGATTTATGGAATGGTTAAAAGTGCATGAAAATGGCCAATTTACTCACTCTGAGTTCTCAAAAAGGGTTTCTTCACCCCGGGAAGTGAAATAAATACCATTTGGAGGCATTTAATGTTCGAGCAAAAACGGCTGATTTTCGACAAAAGAGATAACACCCCCCCATTACGTCATGCTTCAGAAATGTGGAAAATGGTCCGTTTTCAAATGTTTTATTTTTGAACGTCAGTTCACATTTGTAGGTGGATCATCAGTGTTAGAGCTAAAATTAGCATGTTTAAAGTGATTTTCATGCTTCCAGGGGCCCAAAACACAAGATTTATGGAATGGTTAAAAGTGCATGAAAATGGCCAATTTACTCACTCTGAGTTCTCAAAAAGGGTTTCTTCACCCCGGGAAGTTAATTAAATACCATTTGGAGGCATTTATTGTTCGAGCAAAAACGGCTGATTTTCGACAAAAGAGATAACACCCCCCCATTACGTCATGCTTCAGAAATGTGGAAAATGGTCCGTTTTCAAATGTTTTATTTTTGAACGTCAGTTCACATTTGTAGGTGGATCATCAGTGTTAGAGCTAAAATTCGCATGTTTAAAGTGATTTTCATGCTTCCAGGGGCTCGGGAAGTTAATTAAATACCATTTGGAGGCATTTAATGTTCGAGCAAAAACGGCTGATTTTCGACAAAAGAGATAACACCCCCCCATTACGTCATGCTTCAGAAATGTGGAAAATGGTCCGTTTTCAAATGTTTTATTTTTGAACGTCAGTTCACATTTGTAGGTGGATCATCAGTGTTAGAGCTAAAATTAGCATGTTTAAAGTGATTTTCATGCTTCCAGGGGCTCGGGAAGTTAATTAAATACCATTTGGAGGCATTTAATGTTCAAGCAAAAACGGCTGATTTTCGACAAAAGAGACAACACCCCCCCATTACGTCATGCTTCAGAAATGTGGAAAATGGTCCGTTTTCAAATGTTTTATTTTTGAACGTCAGTTCACATTTGTAGGTGGATCATCAGTGTTAGAGCTAAAATTAGCATGTTTAAAGTGATTTTCATGCTTCCAGGGGCCCAAAACACAAGATTAATGGAATGGTTAAAAGTGCATGAAAATGGCCAATTTACTCACTCTGAGTTCTCAAAAAGGGTTTCTTCACCCCGGGAAGTGAAATAAATACCATTTGGAGGCATTTAATGTTCGAGCAAAAACAGCTGATTTTCGACAAAAGAGATAACACCCCCCCATTACTTCATGCTTCAGAAATGTGGAAAATGGTCCGTTTTCAAATGTTTTATTTTTGAACGTCAGTTCACATTTGTAGGTGGATAATCAGTGTTAGAGCTAAAATTAGCATGTTTAAAGTGATTTTCATGCTTCCAGGGGCTCGGGAAGTTAATTAAATACCATTTGGAGGCATTTAATGTTCGAGCAAAAACGGCTGATTTTCGACAAAAGAGATAACACCCCCCCATTACGTCATGCTTCAGAAATGTGGAAAATGGTCCGTTTTCAAATGTTTTATTTTTGAACATCAGTTCACATTTGTAGGTGGATCATCAGTGTTAGAGCTAAAATTAGCATGTTTAATGTGATTTTCATGCTTCCAGGGGCCCAAAACACAAGATTTATGGAATGGTTAAAAGTGCATGAAAATGGCCAATTTACTCACTCTGAGTTCTCAAAAAGGGTTTCTTCACCCCGGGAAGTGAAATAAATACCATTTGGAGGCATTTAATGTTCGAGCAAAAACGGCTGATTTTCGACAAAAGAGATAACACCCCCCCCATTACGTCATGCTTCAGAAATGTGGAAAATGGTCCGTTTTCAAATGTTTTATTTTTGAACGTCAGTTCACATTTGTAGGTGGATCATCAGTGTTAGAGCTAAAATTAGCATGTTTAAAGTGATTTTCATGCTTCCAGGGGCTCGGGAAGTGAAATAAATACCATTTGGAGGCATTTAATGTTCGAGCAAAAACGGCTGATTTTCGACAAAAGAGATAACACCCCCCGATTACGTCATGCTTCAGAAATGTGGAAAATGGTCCGTTATCAAATGTTTTATTTTTGAACGTCAGTTCACATTTGTAGGTGGATCATCAGTGTTAGAGCTAAAATTAGCATGTTTAAAGTGATTTTCATGCTTCCAGGGGCCCAAAACACAAGATTTATGGAATGGTTAAAAGTGCATGAAAATGGCCAATTTACTCACTCTGAGTTCTCAAAAAGGGTTTCTTCACCCCGGGAAGTTAATTAAATACCATTTGGAGGCATTTAATGTTCGAGCAAAAACGGCTGATTTTCGACAAAAGAGATAACACCCCCCCATTACGTCATGCTTCAGAAATGTGGAAAATGGTCCGTTTTCAAATGTTTTATTTTTGAACGTCAGTTCACATTTGTAGGTGGATCATCAGTGTTAGAGCTAAAATTAGCATGTTTAAAGTGATTTTCATGCTTCCAGGGGCTCGGGAAGTTAATTAAATACCATTTGGAGGCATTTAATGTTCGAGCAAAAACGGCTGATTTTCGACAAAAGAGATAACACCCCCCCATTACGTCATGCTTCAGAAATGTGGAAAATGGTCCGTTTTCAAATGTTTTATTTTTGAACGTCAGTTCACATTTGTAGGTGGATCATCAGTGTTAGAGCTAAAATTAGCATGTTTAAAGTGATTTTCATGCTTCCAGGGGCTCGGGAAGTGAAATAAATACCATTTGGAGGCATTTAATGTTCGAGCAAAAACGGCTGATTTTCGACAAAAGAGATAACACCCCCCCATTACGTCATGCTTCAGAAATGTGGAAAATGGTCCGTTTTCAAATGTTTTATTTTTGAACGTCAGTTCACATTTGTAGGTGGATCATCAGTGTTAGAGCTAAAATTAGCATGTTTAAAGTGATTTTCATGCTTCCAGGGGCTCGGGAAGTTAATTAAATACCATTTGGAGGCATTTAATGTTCGAGCAAAAACGGCTGATTTTCGACAAAAGAGATAACACCCCCCCATTACGTCATGCTTCAGAAATGTGGAAAATGGTCCGTTTTCAAATGTTTTATTTTTGAACGTCAGTTCACATTTGTAGGTGGATCATCAGTGTTAGAGCTAAAATTAGCATGTTTAAAGTGATTTTCATGCTTCCAGGGGCCCAAAACACAAGATTAATGGAATGGTTAAAAGTGCATGAAAATGGCCAATTTACTCACTCTGAGTTCTCAAAAAGGGTTTCTTCACCCCGGGAAGTGAAATAAATACCATTTGGAGGCATTTAATGTTCGAGCAAAAACGGCTGATTTTCGACAAAAGAGATAACACCCCCCCATTACGTCATGCTTCAGAAATGTGGAAAATGGTCCGTTTTCAAATGTTTTATTTTTGAACGTCAGTTCACATTTGTAGGTGGATCATCAGTGTTAGAGCTAAAATTAGCATGTTTAAAGTGATTTTCATGCTTCCAGGGGCTCGGGAAGTTAATTAAATACCATTTGGAGGCATTTAATGTTCGAGCAAAAACGGCTGATTTTCGACAAAAGAGATAACACCCCCCCATTACGTCATGCTTCAGAAATGTGGAAAATGGTCCGTTTTCAAATGTTTTATTTTTGAACATCAGTTCACATTTGTAGGTGGATCATCAGTGTTAGAGCTAAAATTAGCATGTTTAATGTGATTTTCATGCTTCCAGGGGCCCAAAACACAAGATTTATGGAATGGTTAAAAGTGCATGAAAATGGCCAATTTACTCACTCTGAGTTCTCAAAAAGGGTTTCTTCACCCCGGGAAGTGAAATAAATACCATTTGGAGGCATTTAATGTTCGAGCAAAAACGGCTGATTTTCGACAAAAGAGATAACACCCCCCCATTACGTCATGCTTCAGAAATGTGGAAAATGGTCCGTTTTCAAATGTTTTATTTTTGAACGTCAGTTCACATTTGTAGGTGGATCATCAGTGTTAGAGCTAAAATTAGCATGTTTAAAGTGATTTTCATGCTTCCAGGGGCTCGGGAAGTGAAATAAATACCATTTGGAGGCATTTAATGTTCGAGCAAAAACGGCTGATTTTCGACAAAAGAGATAACACCCCCCGATTACGTCATGCTTCAGAAATGTGGAAAATGGTCCGTTATCAAATGTTTTATTTTTGAACGTCAGTTCACATTTGTAGGTGGATCATCAGTGTTAGAGCTAAAATTAGCATGTTTAAAGTGATTTTCATGCTTCCAGGGGCTCGGGAAGTTAATTAAATACCATTTGGAGGCATTTAATGTTCGAGCAAAAACGGCTGATTTTCGACAAAAGAGATAACACCCCCCCATTACGTCATGCTTCAGAAATGTGGAAAATGGTCCGTTTTCAAATGTTTTAATTTTGAACATCAGTTCACATTTGTAGGTGGATCATCAGTGTTAGAGCTAAAATTAGCATGTTTAAAGTGATTTTCATGCTTCCAGGGGCCCAAAACACAAGATTTATGGAATGGTTAAAAGTGCATGAAAATGGCCAATTTACTCACTCTGAGTTCTCAAAAAGGGTTTCTTCACCCCGGGAAGTTAATTAAATACCATTTGGAGGCATTTAATGTTCGAGCAAAAACGGCTGATTTTCGACAAAAGAGATAACACCCCCCCATTACGTCATGCTTCAGAAATGTGGAAAATGGTCCGTTTTCAAATGTTTTATTTTTGAACGTCAGTTCACATTTGTAGGTGGATCATCAGTGTTAGAGCTAAAATTAGCATGTTTAAAGTGATTTTCATGCTTCCAGGGGCTCGGGAAGTTAATTAAATACCATTTGGAGGCATTTAATGTTCGAGCAAAAACGGCTGATTTTCGACAAAAGAGATAACACCCCCCATTACGTCATGCTTCAGAAATGTGGAAAATGGTCCGTTTTCAAATGTTTTATTTTTGAATGTCAGTTCACATTTGTAGGTGGATCATCAGTGTTAGAGCTAAAATTAGCATGTTTAAAGTGATTTTCATGCTTCCAGGGGCCCAAAACACAAGATTTATGGAATGGTTAAAAGTGCATGAAAATGGCCAATTTACTCACTCTGAGTTCTCAAAAAGGGTTTCTTCACCCCGGGAAGTGAAATAAATACCATTTGGAGGCATTTAATGTTCGAGCAAAAACGGCTGATTTTCGACAAAAGAGATAACACCCCCCCATTACGTCATGCTTCAGAAATGTGGAAAATGGTCCGTTTTCAAATGTTTTATTTTTGAACGTCAGTTCACATTTGTAGGTGGATCATCAGTGTTAGAGCTAAAATTAGCATGTTTAAAGTGATTTTCATGCTTCCAGGGGCCCAAAACACAAGATTTATGGAATGGTTAAAAGTGCATGAAAATGGCCAATTTACTCACTCTGAGTTCTCAAAAAGGGTTTCTTCACCCCGGGAAGTTAATTAAATACCATTTGGAGGCATTTAATGTTCGAGCAAAAACGGCTGATTTTCGACAAAAGAGATAACACCCCCCCATTACGTCATGCTTCAGAAATGTGGAAAATGGTCCGTTTTCAAATGTTTTATTTTTGAACGTCAGTTCACATTTGTAGGTGGATCATCAGTGTTAGAGCTAAAATTAGCATGTTTAAAGTGATTTTCATGCTTCCAGGGGCTCGGGAAGTTAATTAAATACCATTTGGAGGCATTTAATGTTCGAGCAAAAACGGCTGATTTTCGACAAAAGAGATAACACCCCCCCATTACGTCATGCTTCAGAAATGTGGAAAATGGTCCGTTTTCAAATGTTTTATTTTTGAACGTCAGTTCACATTTGTAGGTGGATCATCAGTGTTAGAGCTAAAATTAGCATGTTTAAAGTGATTTTCATGCTTCCAGGGGCCCAAAACACAAGATTTATGGAAAGGTTAAAAGTGCATGAAAATGGCCAATTTACTCACTCTGAGTTCTCAAAAAGGGTTTCTTCACCCCGGGAAGTTAATTAAATACCATTTGGAGGCATTTAATGTTCGAGCAAAAACGGCTGATTTTCGACAAAAGAGATAACACCCCCCCATTACGTCATGCTTCAGAAATGTGGAAAATGGTCCGTTTTCAAATGTTTTATTTTTGAACGTCAGTTCACATTTGTAGGTGGATCATCAGTGTTAGAGCTAAAATTCGCATGTTTAAAGTGATTTTCATGCTTCCAGGGGCTCGGGAAGTTAATTAAATACCATTTGGAGGCATTTAATGTTCGAGCAAAAACGGCTGATTTTCGACAAAAGAGATAACACCCCCCCATTACGTCATGCTTCAGAAATGTGGAAAATGGTCCGTTTTCAAATGTTTTATTTTTGAACGTCAGTTCACATTTGTAGGTGGATCATCAGTGTTAGAGCTAAAATTAGCATGTTTAAAGTGATTTTCATGCTTCCAGGGGCTCGGGAAGTTAATTAAATACCATTTGGAGGCATTTAATGTTCGAGCAAAAACGGCTGATTTTCGACAAAAGAGATAACACCCCCCCATTACGTCATGCTTCAGAAATGTGGAAAATGGTCCGTTTTCAAATGTTTTATTTTTGAACGTCAGTTCACATTTGTAGGTGGATCATCAGTGTTAGAGCTAAAATTAGCATGTTTAAAGTGATTTTCATGCTTCCAGGGGCCCAAAACACAAGATTAATGGAATGGTTAAAAGTGCATGAAAATGGCCAATTTACTCACTCTGAGTTCTCAAAAAGGGTTTCTTCACCCCGGGAAGTTAATTAAATACCATTTGGAGGCATTTAATGTTCGAGCAAAAACGGCTGATTTTCGACAAAAGAGATAACACCCCCCCATTACGTCATGCTTCAGAAATGTGGAAAATGGTCCGTTTTCAAATGTTTTATTTTTGAACGTCAGTTCACATTTGTAGGTGGATCATCAGTGTTAGAGCTAAAATTAGCATGTTTAAAGTGATTTTCATGCTTCCAGGGGCTCAGGAAGTTAATTAAATACCATTTGGAGGCATTTAATGTTCGAGCAAAAACGGCTGATTTTCGACAAAAGAGATAACACCCCCCCATTTTGTCATGCTTCAGAAATGTGGAAAATGGTCCGTTTTCAAATGTTTTATTTTTGAACGTCAGTTCACATTTTTAGGTGGATCATCAGTGTTAGAGCTAAAATTAGCATGTTTAAAGTGATTTTCATGCTTCCAGGGGCTCGGGAAGTTAATTAAATACCATTTGGAGGCATTTAATGTTCGAGCAAAAACAGCTGATTTTCGACAAAAGAGATAACACCCCCCCATTACGTCATGCTTCAGAAATGTGGAAAATGGTCCGTTTTCAAATGTTTTATTTTTGAACGTCAGTTCACATTTGTAGGTGGATCATCAGTGTTAGAGCTAAAATTAGCATGTTTAAAGTGATTTTCATGCTTCCAGGGGCTCGGGAAGTGAAATAAATACCATTTGGAGGCATTTAATGTTCGAGCAAAAACGGCTGATTTTCGACAAAAGAGATAACACCCCCCCATTACGTCATGCTTCAGAAATGTGGAAAATGGTCCGTTTTCAAATGATTTATTTTTGAACGTCAGTTCACATTTGTAGGTGGATCATCAGTGTTAGAGCTAAAATTAGCATGTTTAAAGTGATTTTCAAGCTTCCAGGGGCTCGGGAAGTGAAATAAATACCATTTGGAGGCATTTAATGTTCGAGCAAAAACGGCTGATTTTCGACAAAAGAGATAACACCCCCCCATTACGTCATGCTTCAGAAATGTGGAAAATGGTCCGTTTTCAAATGTTTTATTTTTGAACGTTAGTTCACATTTGTAGGTGGATCATCAGTGTTAGAGCTAAAATTAGCATGTTTAAAGTGATTTTCATGCTTCCAGGGGCTCGGGAAGTTAATTAAATACCATTTGGAGGCATTTAATGTTCGAGCAAAAACGGCTGATTTTCGACAAAAGAGATAACACCCCCCCATTACGTCATGCTTCAGAAATGTGGAAAATGGTCCGTTTTCAAATGTTTTATTTTTGAACGTCAGTTCACATTTGTAGGTGGATCATCAGTGTTAGAGCTAAAATTAGCATGTTTAAAGTGATTTTCATGCTTCCAGGGGCTCGGGAAGTGAAATAAATACCATTTGGAGGCATTTAATGTTCGAGCAAAAACGGCTGATTTTCGACAAAAGAGATAACACCCCCCCATTACGTCATGCTTCAGAAATGTGGAAAATGGTCCGTTTTCAAATGTTTTATTTTTGAACGTCAGTTCACATTTGTAGGTGGATCATCAGTGTTAGAGCTAAAATTAGCATGTTTAAAGTGATTTTCATGCTTCCAGGGGCCCAAAACACAAGATTTATGGAATGGTTAAAAGTGCATGAAAATGGCCAATTTACTCACTCTGAGTTCTCAAAAAGGGTTTCTTCACCCCGGGAAGTTAATTAAATACCATTTGGAGGCATTTAATGTTCGAGCAAAAACGGCTGATTTTCGACAAAAGAGATAACACCCCCCCATTACGTCATGCTTCAGAAATGTGGAAAATGGTCCGTTTTCAAATGTTTTATTTTTGAACGTCAGTTCACATTTGTAGGTGGATCATCAGTGTTAGAGCTAAAATTAGCATGTTTAAAGTGATTTTCATGCTTCCAGGGGCTCGGGAAGTGAAATAAATACCATTTGGAGGCATTTAATGTTCGAGCAAAAACGGCTGATTTTCGACAAAAGAGATAACACCCCCCCATTACGTCATGCTTCAGAAATGTGGAAAATGGTCCGTTTTCAAATGTTTTATTTTTGAACGTCAGTTCACATTTGTAGGTGGATCATCAGTGTTAGAGCTAAAATTAGCATGTTTAAAGTGATTTTCATGCTTCCAGGGGCTCGGAAGTTAATTAAATACCATTTGGAGGCATTTAATGTTCGAGCAAAAACGGCTGATTTTCGACAAAAGAGATAACACCCCCCCATTACGTCATGCTTCAGAAATGTGGAAAATGGTCCGTTTTCAAATGTTTTATTTTTGAACGTCAGTTCACATTTGTAGGTGGATCATCAGTGTTAGAGCTAAAATTAGCATGTTTAAAGTGATTTTCATGCTTCCAGGGGCCCAAAACACAAGATTTATGGAATGGTTAAAAGTGCATGAAAATGGCCAATTTACTCACTCTGAGTTCTCAAAAAGGGTTTCTTCACCCCGGGAAGTTAATTAAATACCATTTGGAGGCATTTAATGTTCGAGCAAAAACGGCTGATTTTCAACAAAAGAGATAACACCCCCCCATTACGTCATGCTTCAGAAATGTGGAAAATGGTCCGTTTTCAAATGTTTTATTTTTGAACGTCAGTTCACATTTGTAGGTGGATCATCAGTGTTAGAGCTAAAATTAGCATGTTTAAAGTGATTTTCATGCTTCCAGGGGCCCAAAACACAAGATTAATGGAATGGTTAAAAGTGCATGAAAATGGCCAATTTACTCACTCTGAGTTCTCAAAAAGGGTTTCTTCACCCCGGGAAGTGAAATAAATACCATTTGGAGGCATTTAATGTTCGAGCAAAAACGGCTGATTTTCGACAAAAGAGATAACACCCCCCCATTACGTCATGCTTCAGAAATGTGGAAAATGGTCCGTTTTCAAATGTTTTATTTTTGAACGTCAGTTCACATTTGTAGGTGGATCATCAGTGTTAGAGCTAAAATTAGCATGTTTAAAGTGATTTTCATGCTTCCAGGGGCTCGGGAAGTTAATTAAATACCATTTGGAGGCATTTAATGTTCGAGCAAAAACGGCTGATTTTCGACAAAAGAGATAACACCCCCCCATTACGTCATGCCTCAGAAATGTGGAAAATGGTCCGTTTTCAAATGTTTTATTTTTGAACGTCAGTTCACATTTGTAGGTGGATCATCAGTGTTAGAGCTAAAATTAGCATGTTTAAAGTGATTTTCATGCTTCCAGGGGCTCGGGAAGTGAAATAAATACCATTTGGAGGCATTTAATGTTCGAGCAAAAACGGCTGATTTTCGACAAAAGAGATAACACCCCCCCATTACGTCATGCTTCAGAAATGTGGAAAATGGTCCGTTTTCAAATGTTTTATTTTTGAACCTCAGTTCACATTTGTAGGTGGATCATCAGTGTTAGAGCTAAAATTAGCATGTTTAAAGTGATTTTCATGCTTCCAGGGGCCCAAAACACAAGATTTATGGAAAGGTTAAAAGTGCATGAAAATGGCCAATTTACTCACTCTGAGTTCTCAAAAAGGGTTTCTTCACCCCGGGAAGTTAATTAAATACCATTTGGAGGCATTTAATGTTCGAGCAAAAACGGCTGATTTTCGACAAAAGAGATAACACCCCCCCATTACGTCATGCTTCAGAAATGTGGAAAATGGTCCGTTTTCAAATGTTTTATTTTTGAACGTCAGTTCACATTTGTAGGTGGATCATCAGTGTTAGAGCTAAAATTCGCATGTTTAAAGTGATTTTCATGCTTCCAGGGGCTCGGGAAGTTAATTAAATACCATTTGGAGGCATTTAATGTTCGAGCAAAAACGGCTGATTTTCGACAAAAGAGATAACACCCCCCCATTACGTCATGCTTCAGAAATGTGGAAAATGGTCCGTTTTCAAATGTTTTATTTTTGAACGTCAGTTCACATTTGTAGGTGGATCATCAGTGTTAGAGCTAAAATTAGCATGTTTAAAGTGATTTTCATGCTTCCAGGGGCTCGGGAAGTTAATTAAATACCATTTGGAGGCATTTAATGTTCAAGCAAAAACGGCTGATTTTCGACAAAAGAGACAACATCCCCCCATTACGTCATGCTTCAGAAATGTGGAAAATGGTCCGTTTTCAAATGTTTTATTTTTGAACGTCAGTTCACATTTGTAGGTGGATCATCAGTGTTAGAGCTAAAATTAGCATGTTTAAAGTGATTTTCATGCTTCCAGGGGCCCAAAACACAAGATTAATGGAATGGTTAAAAGTGCATGAAAATGGCCAATTTACTCACTCTGAGTTCTCAAAAAGGGTTTCTTCACCCCGGGAAGTGAAATAAATACCATTTGGAGGCATTTAATGTTCGAGCAAAAACGGCTGATTTTCGACAAAAGAGATAACACCCCCCCATTACGTCATGCTTCAGAAATGTGGAAAATGGTCCGTTTTCAAATGTTTTATTTTTGAACGTCAGTTCACATTTGTAGGTGGATCATCAGTGTTAGAGCTAAAATTAGCATGTTTAAAGTGATTTTCATGCTTCCAGGGGCTCGGGAAGTGAAATAAATACCATTTGGAGGCATTTAATGTTCGAGCAAAAACGGCTGATTTTCGACAAAAGAGATAACACCCCCCGATTACGTCATGCTTCAGAAATGTGGAAAATGGTCCGTTATCAAATGTTTTATTTTTGAACGTCAGTTCACATTTGTAGGTGGATCGTCAGTGTTAGAGCTAAAATTAGCATGTTTAAAGTGATTTTCATGCTTCCAGGGGCTCGGGAAGTTAATTAAATACCATTTGGAGGCATTTAATGTTCGAGCAAAAACGGCTGATTTTCGACAAAAGAGATAACACCCCCCCATTACGTCATGCTTCAGAAATGTGGAAAATGGTCCGTTTTCAAATGTTTTAATTTTGAACATCAGTTCACATTTGTAGGTGGATCATCAGTGTTAGAGCTAAAATTAGCATGTTTAAAGTGATTTTCATGCTTCCAGGGGCCCAAAACACAAGATTTATGGAATGGTTAAAAGTGCATGAAAATGGCCAATTTACTCACTCTGAGTTCTCAAAAAGGGTTTCTTCACCCCGGGAAGTTAATTAAATACCATTTGGAGGCATTTAATGTTCGAGCAAAAACGGCTGATTTTCGACAAAAGAGATAACACCCCCCCATTACGTCATGCTTCAGAAATGTGGAAAATGGTCCGTTTTCAAATGTTTTATTTTTGAACGTCAGTTCACATTTGTAGGTGGATCATCAGTGTTAGAGCTAAAATTAGCATGTTTAAAGTGATTTTCATGCTTCCAGGGGCTCGGGAAGTTAATTAAATACCATTTGGAGGCATTTAATGTTCGAGCAAAAACGGCTGATTTTCGACAAAAGAGATAACACCCCCCCATTACGTCATGCTTAAGAAATGTGGAAAATGGTCCGTTTTCAAATGTTTTATTTTTGAACGTCAGTTCACATTTGTAGGTGGATCATCAGTGTTAGAGCTAAAATTAGCATGTTTAAAGTGATTTTCATGCTTCCAGGGGCTCGGGAAGTGAAATAAATACCATTTGGAGGCATTTAATGTTCGAGCAAAAACGGCTGATTTTCGACAAAAGAGATAACACCCCCCCCATTACGTCATGCTTCAGAAATGTGGAAAATGGTCCGTTTTCAAATGTTTTATTTTTGAACGTCAGTTCACATTTGTAGGTGGATCATCAGTGTTAGAGCTAAAATTAGCATGTTTAAAGTGATTTTCATGCTTCCAGGGGCTCGGGAAGTTAATTAAATACCATTTGGAGGCATTTAATGTTCGAGCAAAAACGGCTGATTTTCGACAAAAGAGATAACACCCCCCCATTACGTCATGCTTCAGAAATGTGGAAAATGGTCCGTTTTCAAATGTTTTATTTTTGAACGTCAGTTCACATTTGTAGGTGGATCATCAGTGTTAGAGCTAAAATTAGCATGTTTAAAGTGATTTTCATGCTTCCAGGGGCCCAAAACACAAGATTAATGGAATGGTTAAAAGTGCATGAAAATGGCCAATTTACTCACTCTGAGTTCTCAAAAAGGGTTTCTTCACCCCGGGAAGTGAAATAAATACCATTTGGAGGCATTTAATGTTCGAGCAAAAACGGCTGATTTTCGACAAAAGAGATAACACCCCCCCATTACGTCATGCTTCAGAAATGTGGAAAATGGTCCATTTTCAAATGTTTTATTTTTGAACGTCAGTTCACATTTGTAGGTGGATCATCAGTGTTAGAGCTAAAATTAGCATGTTTAAAGTGATTTTCATGCTTCCAGGGGCCCAAAACACAAGATTTATGGAATGGTTAAAAGTGCATGAAAATGGCCAATTTACTCACTCTGAGTTCTCAAAAAGGGTTTCTTCACCCCGGGAAGTTAATTAAATACCATTTGGAGGCATTTAATGTTCGAGCAAAAACGGCTGATTTTCGACAAAAGAGATAACACCCCCCCATTACGTCATGCTTCAGAAATGTGGAAAATGGTCCGTTTTCAAATGTTTTATTTTTGAACGTCAGTTCACATTTGTAGGTGGATCATCAGTGTTAGAGCTAAAATTCGCATGTTTAAAGTGATTTTCATGCTTCCAGGGGCTCGGGAAGTTAATTAAATACCATTTGGAGGCATTTAATGTTCGAGCAAAAACGGCTGATTTTCGACAAAAGAGATAACACCCCCCCATTACGTCATGCTTCAGAAATGTGGAAAATGGTCCGTTTTCAAATGTTTTATTTTTGAACGTCAGTTCACATTTGTAGGTGGATCATCAGTGTTAGAGCTAAAATTAGCATGTTTAAAGTGATTTTCATGCTTCCAGGGGCTCGGGAAGTTAATTAAATACCATTTGGAGGCATTTAATGTTCGAGCAAAAACGGCTGATTTTCGACAAAAGAGATAACACCCCCCCATTACGTCATGCTTCAGAAATGTGGAAAATGGTCCGTTTTCAAATGTTTTATTTTTGAACGTCAGTTCACATTTGTAGGTGGATCATCAGTGTTAGAGCTAAAATTAGCATGTTTAAAGTGATTTTCATGCTTCCAGGGGCCCAAAACACAAGATTAATGGAATGGTTAAAAGTGCATGAAAATGGCCAATTTACTCACTCTGAGTTCTCAAAAAGGGTTTCTTCACCCCGGGAAGTTAATTAAATACCATTTGGAGGCATTTAATGTTCGAGCAAAAACGGCTGATTTTCGACAAAAGAGATAACACCCCCCCATTACGTCATGCTTCAGAAATGTGGAAAATGGTCCGTTTTCAAATGTTTTATTTTTGAACGTCAGTTCACATTTGTAGGTGGATCATCAGTGTTAGAGCTAAAATTAGCATGTTTAAAGTGATTTTCATGCTTCCAGGGGCTCAGGAAGTTAATTAAATACCATTTGGAGGCATTTAATGTTCGAGCAAAAACGGCTGATTTTCGACAAAAGAGATAACACCCCCCCATTTTGTCATGCTTCAGAAATGTGGAAAATGGTCCGTTTTCAAATGTTTTATTTTTGAACGTCAGTTCACATTTTTAGGTGGATCATCAGTGTTAGAGCTAAAATTAGCATGTTTAAAGTGATTTTCATGCTTCCAGGGGCCCAAAACACAAGATTTATGGAATGGTTAAAAGTGCATGAAAATGGCCAATTTACTCACTCTGAGTTCTCAAAAAGGGTTTCTTCACCCTGGGAAGTGAAATAAATACCATTTGGAGGCATTTAATGTTCGAGCAAAAATGGCTGATTTTCGACAAAAGAGATAACACCCCCCCATTACGTCATGCTTCAGAAATGTGGAAAATGGTCCGTTTTCAAATGTTTTATTTTTGAACGTCAGTTCACATTTTTAGGTGGATCATCAGTGTTAGAGCTAAAATTAGCATGTTTAAAGTGATTTTCATGCTTCCAGGGGCTCGGGAAGTTAATTAAATACCATTTGGAGGCATTTAATGTTCGAGCAAAAACAGCTGATTTTCGACAAAAGAGATAACACCCCCCCATTACGTCATGCTTCAGAAATGTGGAAAATGGTCCGTTTTCAAATGTTTTATTTTTGAACGTCAGTTCACATTTGTAGGTGGATCATCAGTGTTAGAGCTAAAATTAGCATGTTTAAAGTGATTTTCATGCTTCCAGGGGCTCGGGAAGTTAATTAAATACCATTTGGAGGCATTTAATGTTCGAGCAAAAACGGCTGATTTTCGACAAAACAGATAACACCCCCCCATTTTGTCATGCTTCAGAAATGTGGAAAATGGTCCGTTTTCAAATGTTTTATTTTTGAACGTCAGTTCACATTTTTAGGTGGATCATCAGTGTTAGAGCTAAAATTAGCATGTTTAAAGTGATTTTCATGCTTCCAGGGGCTCGGGAAGTTAATTAAATACCATTTGGAGGCATTTAATGTTCGAGCAAAAACAGCTGATTTTCGACAAAAGAGATAACACCCCCCCATTACGTCATGCTTCAGAAATGTGGAAAATGGTCCGTTTTCAAATGTTTTATTTTTGAACGTCAGTTCACATTTGTAGGTGGATCATCAGTGTTAGAGCTAAAATTAGCATGTTTAAAGTGATTTTCATGCTTCCAGGGGCTCGGGAAGTGAAATAAATACCATTTGGAGGCATTTAATGTTCGAGCAAAAACGGCTGATTTTCGACAAAAGAGATAACACCCCCCCATTACGTCATGCTTCAGAAATGTGGAAAATGGTCCGTTTTCAAATGATTTATTTTTGAACGTCAGTTCACATTTGTAGGTGGATCATCAGTGTTAGAGCTAAAATTAGCATGTTTAAAGTGATTTTCATGCTTCCAGGGGCTCGGGAAGTGAAATAAATACCATTTGGAGGCATTTAATGTTCGAGCAAAAACGGCTGATTTTCGACAAAAGAGATAACACCCCCCCATTACGTCATGCTTCAGAAATGTGGAAAATGGTCCGTTTTCAAATGTTTTATTTTTGAACGTTAGTTCACATTTGTAGGTGGATCATCAGTGTTAGAGCTAAAATTAGCATGTTTAAAGTGATTTTCACGCTTCCAGGGGCCCAAAACACAAGATTAATGGAATGGTTAAAAGTGCATGAAAATGGCCAATTTACTCACTCTGAGTTCTCAAAAAGGGTTTCTTCACCCCGGGAAGTTAATTAAATACCATTTGGAGGCATTTAATGTTCGAGCAAAAACGGCTGATTTTCGACAAAAGAGATAACACCCCCCCCATTACGTCATGCTTCAGAAATGTGGAAAATGGTCCGTTTTCAAATGTTTTATTTTTGAATGTCAGTTCACATTTGTAGGTGGATCATCAGTGTTAGAGCTAAAATTAGCATGTTTAAAGTGATTTTCATGCTTCCAGGGGCTCGGGAAGTTAATTAAATACCATTTGGAGGCATTTAATGTTCGAGCAAAAACGGCTGATTTTCGACAAAAGAGATAACACCCCCCCATTACGTCATGCTTCAGAAATGTGGAAAATGGTCCGTTTTCAAATGTTTTATTTTTGAACGTCAGTTCACATTTGTAGGTGGATCATCAGTGTTAGAGCTAAAATTAGCATGTTTAAAGTGATTTTCATGCTTCCAGGGGCTCGGGAAGTGAAATAAATACCATTTGGAGGCATTTAATGTTCGAGCAAAAACGGCTGATTTTCGACAAAAGAGATAACACCCCCCCATTACGTCATGCTTCAGAAATGTGGAAAATGGTCCGTTTTCAAATGTTTTATTTTTGAACGTCAGTTCACATTTGTAGGTGGATCATCAGTGTTAGAGCTAAAATTAGCATGTTTAAAGTGATTTTCATGCTTCCAGGGGCCCAAAACACAAGATTTATGGAATGGTTAAAAGTGCATGAAAATGGCCAATTTACTCACTCTGAGTTCTCAAAAAGGGTTTCTTCACCCCGGGAAGTTAATTAAATACCATTTGGAGGCATTTAATGTTCGAGCAAAAACGGCTGATTTTCGACAAAAGAGATAACACCCCCCCATTACGTCATGCTTCAGAAATGTGGAAAATGGTCCGTTTTCAAATGTTTTATTTTTGAACGTCAGTTCACATTTGTAGGTGGATCATCAGTGTTAGAGCTAAAATTAGCATGTTTAAAGTGATTTTCATGCTTCCAGGGGCTCGGGAAGTGAAATAAATACCATTTGGAGGCATTTAATGTTCGAGCAAAAACGGCTGATTTTCGACAAAAGAGATAACACCCCCCCCATTACGTCATGCTTCAGAAATGTGGAAAATGGTCCGTTTTCAAATGTTTTATTTTTGAACGTCAGTTCACATTTGTAGGTGGATCATCAGTGTTAGAGCTAAAATTAGCATGTTTAAAGTGATTTTCATGCTTCCAGGGGCTCGGAAGTTAATTAAATACCATTTGGAGGCATTTAATGTTCGAGCAAAAACGGCTGATTTTCGACAAAAGAGATAACACCCCCCCATTACGTCATGCTTCAGAAATGTGGAAAATGGTCCGTTTTCAAATGTTTTATTTTTGAACGTCAGTTCACATTTGTAGGTGGATCATCAGTGTTAGAGCTAAAATTAGCATGTTTAAAGTGATTTTCATGCTTCCAGGGGCCCAAAACACAAGATTTATGGAATGGTTAAAAGTGCATGAAAATGGCCAATTTACTCACTCTGAGTTCTCAAAAAGGGTTTCTTCACCCCGGGAAGTTAATTAAATACCATTTGGAGGCATTTAATGTTCGAGCAAAAACGGCTGATTTTCAACAAAAGAGATAACACCCCCCCATTACGTCATGCTTCAGAAATGTGGAAAATGGTCCGTTTTCAAATGTTTTATTTTTGAACGTCAGTTCACATTTGTAGCTGGATCATCAGTGTTAGAGCTAAAATTAGCATGTTTAAAGTGATTTTCATGTTTCCAGGGGCTCGGGAAGTTAATTAAATACCATTTGGAGGCATTTAATGTTCGAGCAAAAACGGCTGATTTTCGACAAAAGAGATAACACCCCCCCATTACATCATGCTTCAGAAATGTGGAAAATGGTCCGTTTTCAAATGTTTTATTTTTGAACGTCAGTTCACATTTGTAGGTGGATCATCAGTGTTGGAGCTAAAATTAGCATGTTTAAAGTGATTTTCATGCTTCCAGGGGCTCTCGAAGTTAATTAAATACCATTTGGAGGCATTTAATGTTCGAGCAAAAACGGCTGATTTTCGACAAAAGAGATAACACCCCCCCATTACGTCATGCTTCAGAAATGTGGAAAATGGTCCGTTTTCAAATGTTTTATTTTTGAACGTCAGTTCACATTTGTAGGTGGATCATCAGTGTTAGAGCTAAAATTAGCATGTTTAAAGTGATTTTCATGCTTCCAGGGGCCCAAAACACAAGATTAATGGAATGGTTAAAAGTGCATGAAAATGGCCAATTTACTCACTCTGAGTTCTCAAAAAGGGTTTCTTCACCCCGGGAAGTGAAATAAATACCATTTGGAGGCATTTAATGTTCGAGCAAAAACGGCTGATTTTCGACAAAAGAGATAACACCCCCCCATTACGTCATGCTTCAGAAATGTGGAAAATGGTCCGTTTTCAAATGTTTTATTTTTGAACGTCAGTTCACATTTGTAGGTGGATCATCAGTGTTAGAGCTAAAATTAGCATGTTTAAAGTGATTTTCATGCTTCCAGGGGCTCGGGAAGTTAATTAAATACCATTTGGAGGCATTTAATGTTCGAGCAAAAACGGCTGATTTTCGACAAAAGAGATAACACCCCCCCATTACGTCATGCTTCAGAAATGTGGAAAATGGTCCGTTTTCAAATGTTTTATTTTTGAACGTCAGTTCACATTTGTAGGTGGATCATCAGTGTTAGAGCTAAAATTTGCATGTTTAAAGTGATTTTCATGCTTCAGGGGCCCAAAACACAAGATTAATGGAATGGTTAAAAGTGCATGAAAATGGCCAATTTACTCACTCTGAGTTCTCAAAAAGGGTTTCTTCACCCTGGGAAGTGAAATAAATACCATTTGGAGGCATTTAATGTTCGAGCAAAAACGGCTGATTTTCGACAAAAGAGATAACACCCCCCCATTACGTCATGCTTCAGAAATGTGGAAAATGGTCCGTTTTCAAATGTTTTATTTTTGAACGTCAGTTCACATTTGTAGGTGGATCATCAGTGTTAGAGCTAAAATTTGCATGTTTAAAGTGATTTTCATGCTTCAGGGGCCCAAAACACAAGATTAATGGAATGGTTAAAAGTGCATGAAAATGGCCAATTTACTCACTCTGAGTTCTCAAAAAGGGTTTCTTCACCCTGGGAAGTGAAATAAATACCATTTGGAGGCATTTAATGTTCGAGCAAAAACGGCTGATTTTCGACAAAAGAGATAACACCCCCCCATTACGTCATGCTTCAGAAATGTGGAAAATGGTCCGTTTTCAAATGTTTTATTTTTGAACGTCAGTTCACATTTGTAGGTGGATCATCAGTGTTAGAGCTAAAATTAGCATGCTTAAAGGGATTTTCATGCTTCCAGGGGCTCGGGAAGTTAATTAAATACCATTTGGAGGCATTTAATGTTCGAGCAAAAACAGCTGATTTTCGACAAAAGAGATAACACCCCCCCCATTACGTCATGCTTCAGAAATGTGGAAAATGGTCCGTTTTCAAATGTTTTATTTTTGAACGTCAGTTCACATTTGTAGGTGGATCATCAGTGTTAGAGCTAAAATTAGCATGTTTAAAGTGATTTTCATGCTTCCAGGGGCTCGGGAAGTGAAATAAATACCATTTGGAGGCATTTAATGTTCGAGCAAAAACGGCTGATTTTCGACAAAAGAGATAACACCCCCCCATTACGTCATGCTTCAGAAATGTGGAAAATGGTCCGTTTTCAAATGTTTTATTTTTGAACGTCAGTTCACATTTGTAGGTGGATCATCAGTGTTAGAGCTAAAATTAGCATGTTTAAAGTGATTTTCATGCTTCCAGGGGCCCAAAACACAAGATTAATGGAATGGTTAAAAGTGCATGAAAATGGCCAATTTACTCACTCTGAGTTCTCAAAAAGGGTTTCTTCACCCCGGGAAGTTAATTAAATACCATTTGGAGGCATTTAATGTTCGAGCAAAAACGGCTGATTTTCGACAAAAGAGATAACACCCCCCCATTACGTCATGCTTCAGAAATGTGGAAAATGGTCCGTTTTCAAATGTTTTATTTTTGAACGTCAGTTCACATTTGTAGGTGGATCATCAGTGTTAGAGCTAAAATTAGCATGTTTAAAGTGATTTTCATGCTTCCAGGGGCTCGGGAAGTGAAATAAATACCATTTGGATGCATTTAATGTTCGAGCAAAAACGGCTGATTTTCGACAAAAGAGATAACACCCCCCCATTACGTCATGCTTCAGAAATGTGGAAAATGGTCCGTTTTCAAATGTTTCATTTTTGAACGTCAGTTCACATTTGTAGGTGGATCATCAGTGTTAGAGCTAAAATTAGCATGTTTAAAGTGATTTTCATGCTTCCAGGGGCCCAAAACACAAGATTTATGGAATGGTTAAAAGTGCATGAAAATGGCCAATTTACTCACTCTGAGTTCTCAAAAAGGGTTTCTTCACCCCGGGAAGTTAATTAAATACCATTTGGAGGCATTTAATGTTCGAGCAAAAACGGCTGATTTTCGACAAAAGAGATAACACCCCCCCATTACGTCATGCTTCAGAAATGTGGAAAATGGTCCGTTTTCAAATGTTTTATTTTTGAACGTCAGTTCACATTTGTAGGTGGATCATCAGTGTTAGAGCTAAAATTAGCATGTTTAAAGTGATTTTCATGCTTCCAGGGGCTCGGGAAGTTAATTAAATACCATTTGGAGGCATTTAATGTTCGAGCAAAAACAGCTGATTTTCGACAAAAGAGATAACACCCCCCCATTACGTCATGCTTCAGAAATGTGGAAAATGGTCCGTTTTCAAATGTTTTATTTTTGAACGTCAGTTCACATTTGTAGGTGGATCATCAGTGTTAGAGCTAAAATTAGCATGTTTAAAGTGATTTTCATGCTTCCAGGGGCTCGGGAAGTGAAATAAATACCATTTGGAGGCATTTAATGTTCGAGCAAAAACGGCTGATTTTCGACAAAAGAGATAACACCCCCCCCATTACGTCATGCTTCAGAAATGTGGAAAATGGTCCGTTTTCAAATGTTTTATTTTTGAACGTCAGTTCACATTTGTAGGTGGATCATCAGTGTTAGAGCTAAAATTAGCATGTTTAAAGTGATTTTCATGCTTCCAGGGGCTCGGAAGTTAATTAAATACCATTTGGAGGCATTTAATGTTCGAGCAAAAACGGCTGATTTTCGACAAAAGAGATAACACCCCCCCATTACGTCATGCTTCAGAAATGTGGAAAATGGTCCGTTTTCAAATGTTTTATTTTTGAACGTCAGTTCACATTTGTAGGTGGATCATCAGTGTTAGAGCTAAAATTAGCATGTTTAAAGTGATTTTCATGCTTCCAGGGGCCCAAAACACAAGATTTATGGAATGGTTAAAAGTGCATGAAAATGGCCAATTTACTCACTCTGAGTTCTCAAAAAGGGTTTCTTCACCCCGGGAAGTTAATTAAATACCATTTGGAGGCATTTAATGTTCGAGCAAAAACGGCTGATTTTCAACAAAAGAGATAACACCCCCCCATTACGTCATGCTTCAGAAATGTGGAAAATGGTCCGTTTTCAAATGTTTTATTTTTGAACGTCAGTTCACATTTGTAGGTGGATCATCAGTGTTAGAGCTAAAATTAGCATGTTTAAAGTGATTTTCATGCTTCCAGGGGCTCGGGAAGTTAATTAAATACCATTTGGAGGCATTTAATGTTCGAGCAAAAACGGCTGATTTTCGACAAAAGAGATAACACCCCCCCATTACATCATGCTTCAGAAATGTGGAAAATGGTCCGTTTTCAAATGTTTTATTTTTGAACGTCAGTTCACATTTGTAGGTGGATCATCAGTGTTGGAGCTAAAATTAGCATGTTTAAAGTGATTTTCATGCTTCCAGGGGCTCTCGAAGTTAATTAAATACCATTTGGAGGCATTTAATGTTCGAGCAAAAACGGCTGATTTTCGACAAAAGAGATAACACCCCCCCATTACGTCATGCTTCAGAAATGTGGAAAATGGTCCGTTTTCAAATGTTTTATTTTTGAACGTCAGTTCACATTTGTAGGTGGATCATCAGTGTTAGAGCTAAAATTAGCATGTTTAAAGTGATTTTCATGCTTCCAGGGGCCCAAAACACAAGATTAATGGAATGGTTAAAAGTGCATGAAAATGGCCAATTTACTCACTCTGAGTTCTCAAAAAGGGTTTCTTCACCCCGGGAAGTGAAATAAATACCATTTGGAGGCATTTAATGTTCGAGCAAAAACGGCTGATTTTCGACAAAAGAGATAACACCCCCCCATTACGTCATGCTTCAGAAATGTGGAAAATGGTCCGTTTTCAAATGTTTTATTTTTGAACGTCAGTTCACATTTGTAGGTGGATCATCAGTGTTAGAGCTAAAATTAGCATGTTTAAAGTGATTTTCATGCTTCCAGGGGCTCGGGAAGTTAATTAAATACCATTTGGAGGAATTTAATGTTCGAGCAAAAACGGCTGATTTTCGACAAAAGAGATAACACCCCCCCATTACGTCATGCTTCAGAAATGTGGAAAATGGTCCGTTTTCAAATGTTTTATTTTTGAACGTCAGTTCACATTTGTAGGTGGATCATCAGTGTTAGAGCTAAAATTTGCATGTTTAAAGTGATTTTCATGCTTCCAGGGGCCCAAAACACAAGATTAATGGAATGGTTAAAAGTGCATGAAAATGGCCAATTTACTCACTCTGAGTTCTCAAAAAGGGTTTCTTCACCCTGGGAAGTGAAATAAATACCATTTGGAGGCATTTAATGTTCGAGCAAAAACGGCTGATTTTCGACAAAAGAGATAACACCCCCCCATTACGTCATGCTTCAGAAATGTGGAAAATGGTCCGTTTTCAAATGTTTTATTTTTGAACATCAGTTCACATTTGTAGGTGGATCATCAGTGTTAGAGCTAAAATTAGCATGCTTAAAGGGATTTTCATGCTTCCAGGGGCTCGGGAAGTTAATTAAATACCATTTGGAGGCATTTAATGTTCGAGCAAAAACAGCTGATTTTCGACAAAAGAGATAACACCCCCCCCATTACGTCATGCTTCAGAAATGTGGAAAATGGTCCGTTTTCAAATGTTTTATTTTTGAACGTCAGTTCACATTTGTAGGTGGATCATCAGTGTTAGAGCTAAAATTAGCATGTTTAAAGTGATTTTCATGCTTCCAGGGGCTCGGGAAGTTAATTAAATACCATTTGGAGGCATTTAATGTTCGAGCAAAAACGGCTGATTTTCGACAAAAGAGATAACACCCCCCCCATTACGTCATGCTTCAGAAATGTGGAAAATGGTCCGTTTTCAAATGTTTTATTTTTGAACGTCAGTTCACATTTGTAGGTGGATCATCAGTGTTAGAGCTAAAATTAGCATGTTTAAAGTGATTTTCATGCTTCCAGGGGCTCGGGAAGTGAAATAAATACCATTTGGAGGCATTTAATGTTCGAGCAAAAACGGCTGATTTTCGACAAAAGAGATAACACCCCCCCATTACGTCATGCTTCAGAAATGTGGAAAATGGTCCGTTTTCAAATGTTTTATTTTTGAACGTCAGTTCACATTTGTAGGTGGATCATCAGTGTTAGAGCTAAAATTAGCATGCTTAAAGGGATTTTCATGCTTCCAGGGGCTCGGGAAGTTAATTAAATACCATTTGGAGGCATTTAATGTTCGAGCAAAAACAGCTGATTTTCGACAAAAGAGATAACACCCCCCCCATTACGTCATGCTTCAGAAATGTGGAAAATGGTCCGTTTTCAAATGTTTTATTTTTGAACGTCAGTTCACATTTGTAGGTGGATCATCAGTGTTAGAGCTAAAATTAGCATGTTTAAAGGGATTTTCATGCTTCCAGGGGCTCGGGAAGTTAATTAAATACCATTTGGAGGCATTTAATGTTCGAGCAAAAACGGCTGATTTTCGACAAAAGAGATAACACCCCCCCCATTACGTCATGCTTCAGAAATGTGGAAAATGGTCCGTTTTCAAATGTTTTATTTTTGAACGTCAGTTCACATTTGTAGGTGGATCATCAGTGTTAGAGCTAAAATTAGCATGTTTAAAGTGATTTTCATGCTTCCAGGGGCTCGGGAAGTGAAATAAATACCATTTGGAGGCATTTAATGTTCGAGCAAAAACGGCTGATTTTCGACAAAAGAGATAACACCCCCCCATTACGTCATGCTTCAGAAATGTGGAAAATGGTCCGTTTTCAAATGTTTTATTTTTGAACGTCAGTTCACATTTGTAGGTGGATCATCAGTGTTAGAGCTAAAATTAGCATGTTTAAAGTGATTTTCATGCTTCCAGGGGCCCAAAACACAAGATTAATGGAATGGTTAAAAGTGCATGAAAATGGCCAATTTACTCACTCTGAGTTCTCAAAAAGGGTTTCTTCACCCCGGGAAGTTAATTAAATACCATTTGGAGGCATTTAATGTTCGAGCAAAAACGGCTGATTTTCGACAAAAGAGATAACACCCCCCCCATTACGTCATGCTTCAGAAATGTGGAAAATGGTCCGTTTTCAAATGTTTTATTTTTGAACGTCAGTTCACATTTGTAGGTGGATCATCAGTGTTAGAGCTAAAATTAGCATGTTTAAAGTGATTTTCATGCTTCCAGGGGCTCGGGAAGTTAAATAAATACCATTTGGATGCATTTAATGTTCGAGCAAAAACGGCTGATTTTCGACAAAAGAGATAACACCCCCCCATTACGTCATGCTTCAGAAATGTGGAAAATGGTCCGTTTTCAAATGTTTTATTTTTGAACGTCAGTTCACATTTGTAGGTGGATCATCAGTGTTAGAGCTAAAATTAGCATGTTTAAAGTGATTTTCATGCTTCCAGGGGCCCAAAACACAAGATTTATGTAATGGTTAAAAGTGCATGAAAATGGCCAATTTACTCACTCTGAGTTCTCAAAAAGGGTTTCTTCACCCCGGGAAGTTAATTAAATACCATTTGGAGGCATTTAATGTTCGAGCAAAAACGGCTGATTTTCGACAAAAGAGATGACACCCCCCCATTACGTCATGCTTCAGAAATGTGGAAAATGGTCCGTTTTCAAATGTTTTATTTTTGAACGTCAGTTCACATTTGTAGGTGGATCATCAGTGTTAGAGCTAAAATTAGCATGTTTAAAGTGATTTTCATGCTTCCAGGGGCTCGGGAAGTTAATTAAATACCATTTGGAGGCATTTAATGTTCGAGCAAAAACGGCTGATTTTCGACAAAAGAGATAACACCCCCCCATTACATCATGCTTCAGAAATGTGGAAAATGGTCCGTTTTCAAATGTTTTATTTTTGAACGTCAGTTCACATTTGTAGGTGGATCATCAGTGTTAGAGCTACAATTAGCATGTTTAAAGTGATTTTCATGCTTCCAGGGGCTCGGGAAGTTAATTAAATACCATTTGGAGGCATTTAATGTTCGAGCAAAAACGGCTGATTTTCGACAAAAGAGATAACACCCCCCCATTACGTCATGCTTCAGAAATGTGGAAAATGGTCCGTTTTCAAATGTTTTATTTTTGAACGTCAGTTCACATTTGTAGGTGGATCATCAGTGTTAGAGCTAAAATTAGCATGTTTAAAGTGATTTTCATGCTTCCAGGGGCCCAAAACACAAGATTTATGGAATGGTTAAAAGTGCATGAAAATGGCCAATTTACTCACTCTGAGTTCTCAAAAAGGGTTTCTTCACCCCGGGAAGTTAATTAAATACCATTTGGAGGCATTTAATGTTCGAGCAAAAACGGCTGATTTTCGACAAAAGAGATAACACCCCCCCATTACGTCATGCTTCAGAAATGTGGAAAATGGTCCGTTTTCAAATGTTTTATTTTTGAACGTCAGTTCACATTTGTAGGTGGATCATCAGTGTTAGAGCTAAAATTAGCATGTTTAAAGTGATTTTCATGCTTCCAGGGGCTCGGGAAGTTAATTAAATACCATTTGGAGGCATTTAATGTTCGAGCAAAAACGGCTGATTTTCGACAAAAGAGATAACACCCCCCCATTACGTCATGCTTCAGAAATGTGGAAAATGGTCAGTTTTCAAATGTTTTATTTTTGAACGTCAGTTCACATTTGTAGGTGGATCATCAGTGTTAGAGCTAAAATTAGCATGTTTAAAGTGATTTTCATGCTTCCAGGGGCCCAAAACACAAGATTTATGGAATGGTTAAAAGTGCATGAAAATGGCCAATTTACTCACTCTGAGTTAGTTAATTAAATACCATTTGGAGGCATTTAATGTTCGAGCAAAAACGGCTGATTTTCGACAAAAGAGATAACACCCCCCCCATTACGTCATGCTTCAGAAATGTGGAAAATGGTCCGTTTTCAAATGTTTTATTTTTGAACGTCAGTTCACATTTGTAGGTGGATCATCAGTGTTAGAGCTAAAATTAGCATGTTTAAAGTGATTTTCATGCTTCCAGGGGCTCGGGAAGTGAAATAAATACCATTTGGAGGCATTTAATGTTCGAGCAAAAACGGCTGATTTTCGACAAAAGAGATAACACCCCCCCATTACGTCATGCTTCAGAAATGTGGAAAATGGTCCGTTTTCAAATGTTTTATTTTTGAACGTCAGTTCACATTTGTAGGTGGATCATCAGTGTTAGAGCTAAAATTAGCATGTTTAAAGTGATTTTCATGCTTCCAGGGGCTCGGGAAGTTAATTAAATACCATTTGGAGGCATTTAATGTTCGAGCAAAAACGGCTGATTTTCGACAAAAGAGATAACACCCCCCCATTACGTCATGCTTCAGAAATGTGGAAAATGGTCCGTTTTCAAATGTTTTATTTTTGAACGTCAGTTCACATTTGTAGGTGGATCATCAGTGTTAGAGCTAAAATTAGCATGTTTAAAGTGATTTTCATGCTTCCAGGGGCTCGGGAAGTTAATTAAATACCATTTGGAGGCATTTAATGTTCGCGCAAAAACTGCTGATTTTCGACAAAAGAGATAACACCCCCCCATTACGTCATGCTTCAGAAATGTGGAAAATGGTCTGTTTTCAAATGTTTTATTTTTGAACGTCAGTTCACATTTGTAGGTGGATCATCAGTGTTAGAGCTAAAATTAGCATGTTTAAAGTGATCTTCATGCTTCCAGGGGCCCAAAACACAAGATTTATGGAATGGTTAAAAGTGCATGAAAATGGCCAATTTACTCACTCTGAGTTCTCAAAAAGGGTTTCTTCACCCCGGGAAGTTAATTAAATACCATTTGGAGGCATTTAATGTTCGAGCAAAAACGGCTGATTTTCGACAAAAGAGATAACACCCCCCCATTACGTCATGCTTCAGAAATGTGGAAAATGGTCCGTTTTCAAATGTTTTATTTTTGAACGTCAGTTCACATTTGTAGGTGGATCATCAGTGTTAGAGCTAAAATTAGCATGTTTAAAGTGATTTTCATGCTTCCAGGGGCTCGGGAAGTTAATTAAATACCATTTGGAGGCATTTAATGTTCGAGCAAAAACGGCTGATTTTCGACAAAAGAGATAACACCCCCCCATTACGTCATGCTTCAGAAATGTGGAAAATGGTCCGTTTTCAAATGTTTTATTTTTGAACGTCAGTTCACATTTGTAGGTGGATCATCAGTGTTAGAGCTAAAATTAGCATGTTTAAAGTGATTTTCATGCTTCCAGGGGCCCAAAACACAAGATTTATGGAATGGTTAAAAGTGCATGAAAATGGCCAATTTACTCACTCTGAGTTCTCAAAAAGGGTTTCTTCACCCCGGGAAGTTAATTAAATACCATTTGGAGGCATTTAATGTTCGAGCAAAAACAGCTGATTTTCGACAAAAGAGATAACACCCCCCCATTACGTCATGCTTCAGAAATGTGGAAAATGGTCCGTTTTCAAATGTTTTATTTTTGAACGTCAGTTCACATTTGTAGGTGGATCATCAGTGTTAGAGCTAAAATGAGCATGTTTAAAGTGATTTTCATGCTTCCAGGGGCTCGGGAAGTTAATTAAATACCATTTGGAGGCATTTAATGTTCGAGCAAAAACGGCTGATTTTCGACAAAAGAGATAACACCCCCCCATTACGTCATGCTTCAGAAATGTGGAAAATGGTCCGTTTTCAAATGTTTTATTTTTGAACGTCAGTTCACATTTGTAGGTGGATCATCAGTGTTAGAGCTAAAATTAGCATGTTTAAAGTGATTTTCATGCTTCCAGGGGCCCAAAACACAAGATTTATGGAATGGTTAAAAGTGCATGAAAATGGCCAATTTACTCACTCTGAGTTCTCAAAAAGGGTTTCTTCACCCCGGGAAGTTAATTAAATACCATTTGGAGGCATTTAATGTTCGAGCAAAAACGGCTGATTTTCGACAAAAGAGATAACACCCCCCCATTACGTCATGCTTCAGAAATGTGGAAAATGGTCCGTTTTCAAATGTTTTATTTTTGAACGTCAGTTCACATTTGTAGGTGGATCATCAGTGTTAGAGCTAAAATTAGCATGTTTAAAGTGATTTTCATGCTTCCAGGGGCTCGGGAAGTTAATTAAATACCATTTGGAGGCATTTAATGTTCGAGCAAAAACGGCTGATTTTCGACAAAAGAGATAACACCCCCCCATTACGTCATGCTTCAGAAATGTGGAAAATGGTCCGTTTTCAAATGTTTTATTTTTGAACGTCAGTTCACATTTGTAGGTGGATCATCAGTGTTAGAGCTAAAATTAGCATGTTTAAAGTGATTTTCATGCTTCCAGGGGCTCGGGAAGTTAATTAAATACCATTTGGAGGCATTTAATGTTCGAGCAAAAACGGCTGATTTTCGACAAAAGAGATAACACCCCCCCATTACGTCATGCTTCAGAAATGTGGAAAATGGTCCGTTTTCAAATGTTTTATTTTTGAACGTCAGTTCACATTTGTAGGTGGATCATCAGTGTTAGAGCTAAAATTAGCATGTTTAAAGTGATTTTCATGCTTCCAGGGGCCCAAAACACAAGATTAATGGAATGGTTAAAAGTGCATGAAAATGGCCAATTTACTCACTCTGAGTTCTCAAAAAGGGTTTCTTCACCCCGGGAAGTGAAATAAATACCATTTGGAGGCATTTAATGTTCGAGCAAAAACGGCTGATTTTCGACAAAAGAGATAACACCCCCCATTACGTCATGCTTCAGAAATGTGGAAAATGGTCCGTTTTCAAATGTTTTATTTTTGAACGTCAGTTCACATTTGTAGGTGGATCATCAGTGTTAGAGCTAAAATTAGCATGTTTAAAGTGATTTTCATGCTTCCAGGGGCCCAAAACACAAGATTTATGGAATGGTTAAAAGTGCATGAAAATGGCCAATTTACTCACTCTGAGTTCTCAAAAAGGGTTTCTTCACCCCGGGAAGTTAATTAAATACCATTTGGAGGCATTTAATGTTCGAGCAAAAACGGCTGATTTTCGACAAAAGAGATAACACCCCCCCATTACGTCATGCTTCAGAAATGTGGAAAATGGTCCGTTTTCAAATGTTTTATTTTTGAACGTCAGTTCACATTTGTAGGTGGATCATCAGTGTTAGAGCTAAAATTAGCATGTTTAAAGTGATTTTCATGCTTCCAGGGGCTCGGGAAGTTAATTAAATACCATTTGGAGGCATTTAATGTTCGAGCAAAAACGGCTGATTTTCGACAAAAGAGATAACACCCCCCCATTACGTCATGCTTCAGAAATGTGGAAAATGGTCAGTTTTCAAATGTTTTATTTTTGAACGTCAGTTCACATTTGTAGGTGGATCATCAGTGTTAGAGCTAAAATTAGCATGTTTAAAGTGATTTTCATGCTTCCAGGGGCCCAAAACACAAGATTTATGGAATGGTTAAAAGTGCATGAAAATGGCCAATTTACTCACTCTGAGTTCTCAAAAAGGGTTTCTTCACCCCGGGAAGTTAATTAAATACCATTTGGAGGCATTTAATGTTCGAGCAAAAACGGCTGATTTTCGACAAAAGAGATAACACCCCCCCATTACGTCATGCTTCAGAAATGTGGAAAATGGTCCGTTTTCAAATGTTTTATTTTTGAACGTCAGTTCACATTTGTAGGTGGATCATCAGTGTTAGAGCTAAAATTAGCATGTTTAAAGTGATTTTCATGCTTCCAGGGGCTCGGGAAGTGAAATAAATACCATTTGGAGGCATTTAATGTTCGAGCAAAAACGGCTGATTTTCGACAAAAGAGATAACACCCCCCCATTACGTCATGCTTCAGAAATGTGGAAAATGGTCCGTTTTCAAATGTTTTATTTTTGAACGTCAGTTCACATTTGTAGGTGGATCATCAGTGTTAGAGCTAAAATTAGCATGTTTAAAGTGATTTTCATGCTTCCAGGGGCTCGGGAAGTTAATTAAATACCATTTGGAGGCATTTAATGTTCGCGCAAAAACGGCTGATTTTCGACAAAAGAGATAACACCCCCCCATTACGTCATGCTTCAGAAATGTGGAAAATGGTCCGTTTTCAAATGTTTTATTTTTGAACGTCAGTTCACATTTGTAGGTGGATCATCAGTGTTAGAGCTAAAATTAGCATGTTTAAAGTGATTTTCATGCTTCCAGGGGCCCAAAACACAAGATTTATGGAATGGTTAAAAGTGCATGAAAATGGCCAATTTACTCACTCTGAGTTCTCAAAAAGGGTTTCTTCACCCCGGGAAGTTAATTAAATACCATTTGGAGGCATTTAATGTTCGAGCAAAAACGGCTGATTTTCGACAAAAGAGATAACACCCCCCCATTACGTCATGCTTCAGAAATGTGGAAAATGGTCCGTTTTCAAATGTTTTATTTTTGAACGTCAGTTCACATTTGTAGGTGGATCATCAGTGTTAGAGCTAAAATTAGCATGTTTAAAGTGATTTTCATGCTTCCAGGGGCTCGGGAAGTTAATTAAATACCATTTGGAGGCATTTAATGTTCGAGCAAAAACGGCTGATTTTCGACAAAAGAGATAACACCCCCCCATTACGTCATGCTTCAGAAATGTGGAAAATGGTCCGTTTTCAAATGTTTTATTTTTGAACGTCAGTTCACATTTGTAGGTGGATCATCAGTGTTAGAGCTAAAATTAGCATGTTTAAAGTGATTTTCATGCTTCCAGGGGCCCAAAACACAAGATTTATGGAATGGTTAAAAGTGCATGAAAATGGCCAATTTACTCACTCTGAGTTCTCAAAAAGGGTTTCTTCACCCCCGGGAAGTTAATTAAATACCATTTGGAGGCATTTAATGTTCGAGCAAAAACAGCTGATTTTCGACAAAAGAGATAACACCCCCCATTACGTCATGCTTCAGAAATGTGGAAAATGGTCCGTTTTCAAATGTTTTATTTTTGAACGTCAGTTCACATTTGTAGGTGGATCACCAGTGTTAGAGCTAAAATTAGCATGTTTAAAGTGATTTTCATGCTTCCAGGGGCTCGGGAAGTTAATTAAATACCATTTGGAGGCATTTAATGTTCGAGCAAAAACGGCTGATTTTCGACAAAAGAGATAACACCCCCCCATTACGTCATGCTTCAGAAATGTGGAAAATGGTCCGTTTTCAAATGTTTTATTTTTGAACGTCAGTTCACATTTGTAGGTGGATCATCAGTGTTAGAGCTAAAATTAGCATGTTTAAAGTGATTTTCATGCTTCCAGGGGCCCAAAACACAAGATTTATGGAATGGTTAAAAGTGCATGAAAATGGCCAATTTACTCACTCTGAGTTCTCAAAAAGGGTTTCTTCACCCCGGGAAGTTAATTAAATACCATTTGGAGGCATTTAATGTTCGAGCAAAAACGGCTGATTTTCGACAAAAGAGATAACACCCCCCATTACGTCATGCTTCAGAAATGTGGAAAATGGTCCGTTTTCAAATGTTTTATTTTTGAACGTCAGTTCACATTTGTAGGTGAATCATCAGTGTTAGAGCTAAAATTAGCATGTTTAAAGTGATTTTCATGCTTCCAGGGGCTCGGGAAGTTAATTAAATACCATTTGGAGGCATTTAATGTTCGAGCAAAAACGGCTGATTTTCGACAAAAGAGATAACACCCCCCATTACGTCATGCTTCAGAAATGTGGAAAATGGTCCGTTTTCAAATGTTTTATTTTTGAACGTCAATTCACATTTGTAGGTGGATCATCAGTGTTAGAGCTAAAATTAGCATGTTTAAAGTGATTTTCATGCTTCCAGGGGCCCAAAACACAAGATTTATGGAATGGTTAAAAGTGCATGAAAATGGCCAATTTACTCACTCTGAGTTCTCAAAAAGGGTTTCTTCACCCCGGGAAGTTAATTAAATACCATTTGGAGGCATTTAATGTTCGAGCAAAAACGGCTGATTTTCGACAAAAGAGATAACTCCCCCCCATTACATCCTGCTTCAGAAATGTTGAAAATGGTCCGTTTTCAAATGTTTTATTTTTGAACGTCAGTTCACATTTGTAGGTGGATCATCAGTGTTAGAGCTAAAATTAGCATGTTTAAAGTGATTTTCATGCTTCCAGGGGCTTGGGAAGTTAATTAAATACCATTTGGAGGCATTTAATGTTCGAGCAAAAACGGCTGATTTTCGACAAAAGAGATAACACCCCCCCATTACGTCATGCTTCAGAAATGTGGAAAATGGTCCGTTTTCAAATGTTTTATTTTTGAACGTCAGTTCACATTTGTAGGTGGATCATCAGTGTTAGAGCTAAAATTAGCATGTTTAAAGTGATTTTCATGCTTCCAGGGGCTCGGGAAGTTAATTAAATACCGTTTGGAGGCATTTAATGTTCGAGCAAAAACGGCTGATTTTCGACAAAAGAGATAACACCCCCCCATTACGTCATGCTTCAGAAATGTGGAAAATGGTCCGTTTTCAAATGTTTTATTTTTGAACGTCAGTTCACATTTGTAGGTGGATCATCAGTGTTAGAGCTAAAATTAGCATGTTTAAAGTGATTTTCATGCTTCCAGGGGCCCAAAACACAAGATTTATGGAATGGTTAAAAGTGCATGAAAATGGCCAATTTACTCACTCTGAGTTCTCAAAAAGGGTTTCTTCACCCCGGGAAGTTAATTAAATACCATTTGGAGGCATTTAATGTTCGAGCAAAAACGGCTGATTTTCGACAAAAGAGATAACACCCCCCCATTACGTCATGCTTCAGAAATGTGGAAAATGGTCCGTTTTCAAATGTTTTATTTTTGAACGTCAGTTCACATTTGTAGGTGGATCATCAGTGTTAGAGCTAAAATTAGCATGTTTAAAGTGATTTTCATGCTTCCAGGGGCTCGGGAAGTGAAATAAATACCATTTGGAGGCATTTAATGTTCGAGCAAAAACGGCTGATTTTCGACAAAAGAGATAACACCCCCCCATTACGTCATGCTTCAGAAATGTGGAAAATGGTCCGTTTTCAAATGTTTTATTTTTGAACGTCAGTTCACATTTGTAGGTGGATCATCAGTGTTAGAGCTAAAATTAGCATGTTTAAAGTGATTTTCATGCTTCCAGGGGCTCGGGAAGTTAATTAAATACCATTTGGAGGCATTTAATGTTCGAGCAAAAACGGCTGATTTTCGACAAAAGAGATAACACCCCCCCATTACGTCATGCTTCAGAAATGTGGAAAATGGTCCGTTTTCAAATGTTTTATTTTTGAACGTCAGTTCACATTTGTAGGTGGATCATCAGTGTTAGAGCTAAAATTAGCATGTTTAAAGTGATTTTCATGCTTCCAGGGGCTCGGGAAGTTAATTAAATACCATTTGGAGGCATTTAATGTTCGAGCAAAGACGGCTGATTTTCGACAAAAGAGATAACACCCCCCCATTACGTCATGCTTCAGAAATGTGGAAAATGGTCCGTTTTCAAATGTTTTATTTTTGAACGTCAGTTCACATTTGTAGGTGGATCATCAGTGTTAGAGCTAAAATTAGCATGTTTAAAGTGCTTTTCATGCTTCCAGGGGCCCAAAACACAAGATTTATGTAATGGTTAAAAGTGCATGAAAATGGCCAATTTACTCACTCTGAGTTCTCAAAAAGGGTTTCTTCACCCCGGGAAGTTAATTAAATACCATTTGGAGGCATTTAATGTTCGAGCAAAAACGGCTGATTTTCGACAAAAGAGATAACACCCCCCCATTACGTGATGCTTCAGAAATGTGGAAAATGGTCCGTTTTCAAATGTTTTATTTTTGAACGTCAGTTCACATTTGTAGGTGGATCATCAGTGTTAGAGCTAAAATTAGCATGTTTAAAGTGATTTTCATGCTTCCAGGGGCTCGGGAAGTTAATTAAATACCATTTGGAGGCATTTAATGTTCGAGCAAAAACGGCTGATTTTCGACAAAAGAGATAACACCCCCCCATTACGTCATGCTTCAGAAATGTGGAAAATGGTCCGTTTTCAAATGTTTTATTTTTGAACGTCAGTTCACATTTGTAGGTGGATCATCAGTGTTAGAGCTAAAATTAGCATGTTTAAAGTGATTTTCATGCTTCCAGGTGCTCTCGAAGTTAATTAAATACCATTTGGAGGCATTTAATGTTCGAGCAAAAACGGCTGATTTTCGACAAAAGAGATAACACCCCCCCATTACGTCATGCTTCAGAAATGTGGAAAATGGTCCGTTTTCAAATGTTTTATTTTTGAACGTCAGTTCACATTTGTAGGTGGATCATCAGTGTTAGAGCTAAAATTAGCATGTTTAAAGTGATTTTCATGCTTCCAGGGGCTCGGGAAGTGAAATAAATACCATTTGGAGGCATTTAATGTTCGAGCAAAAACTGCTGATTTTCGACAAAAGAGATAACACCCCCCCATTACGTCATGCTTCAGAAATGTGGAAAATGGTCCGTTTTCAAATGTTTTATTTTTGAACGTCAGTTCACATTTGTAGGTGGATCATCAGTGTTAGAGCTAAAATTAGCATGTTTAAAGTGATTTTCATGCTTCCAGGGGCTCGGGAAGTGAAATAAATACCATTTGGAGGCATTTAATGTTCGAGCAAAAACGGCTGATTTTCGACAAAAGAGATAACACCCCCCCATTACGTCATGCTTCAGAAATGTGGAAAATGGTCCGTTTTCAAATGTTTTATTTTTGAACGTCAGTTCACATTTGTAGGTGGATCATCAGTGTTAGAGCTAAAATTAGCATGTTTAAAGTGATTTTCATGCTTCCAGGGGCCCAAAACACAAGATTTATGGAATGGTTAAAAGTGCATGAAAATGGCCAAATTACTCACTCTGAGTTCTCAAAAAGGGTTTCTTCACCCCGGGAAGTTAATTAAATACCATTTGGAGGCATTTAATGTTCGAGCAAAAACGGCTGATTTTCGACAAAAGAGATAACACCCCCCCATTACGTCATGCTTCAGAAATGTGGAAAATGGTCCGTTTTCAAATGTTTTATTTTTGAACGTCAGTTCACATTTGTAGGTGGATCATCAGTGTTAGAGCTAAAATTAGCATGTTTAAAGTGATTTTCATGCTTCCAGGGGCTCGGGAAGTTAATTAAATACCATTTGGAGGCATTTAATGTTCGAGCAAAAACGGCTGATTTTCGACAAAAGAGATAACACCCCCCCATTACGTCATGCTTCAGAAATGTGGAAAATGGTCCGTTTTCAAATGTTTTATTTTTGAACGTCAGTTCACATTTGTAGGTGGATCATCAGTGTTAGAGCTAAAATTAGCATGTTTAAAGTGATTTTCATGCTTCCAGGGGCCCAAAACACAAGATTTATGGAATGGTTAAAAGTGCATGAAAATGGTCAATTTACTCACTCTGAGTTCTCAAAAAGGGTTTCTTCACCCCGGGAAGTGAAATAAATACCATTTGGAGGCATTTAATGTTCGAGCAAAAACGGCTGATTTTCGACAAAAGAGATAACACCCCCCCATTACGTCATGCTTCAGAAATGTGGAAAATGGTCCGTTTTCAAATGTTTTATTTTTGAACGTCAGTTCACATTTGTAGGTGGATCATCAGTGTTAGAGCTAAAATTAGCATGTTTAAAGTGATTTTCATGCTTCCAGGGGCTCGGGAAGTTAATTAAATACCATTTGGAGGCATTTAATGTTCGAGCAAAAACGGCTGATTTTCGACAAAAGAGATAACACCCCCCCATTACGTCATGCTTCAGAAATGTGGAAAATGGTCCGTTTTCAAATGTTTAATTTTTGAACGTCAGTTCACATTTGTAGGTGGATCATCAGTGTTAGAGCTAAAATTAGCATGTTTAAAGTGATTTTCATGCTTCCAGGGGCCCAAAACACAAGATTTATGGAATGGTTAAAAGTGCATGAAAATGGCCAATTTACTCACTCTGAGTTCTCAAAAAGGGTTTCTTCACCCCGGGAAGTTAATTAAATACCATTTGGAGGCATTTAATGTTCGAGCAAAAACGGCTGATTTTCGACAAAAGAGATAACACCCCCCCATTACGTCATGCTTCAGAAATGTGGAAAATGGTCCGTTTTCAAATGTTTTATTTTTGAACGTCAGTTCACATTTGTAGGTGGATCATCAGTGTTAGAGCTAAAATTAGTATGTTTAAAGTGATTTTCATGCTTCCAGGGGCTCGGGAAGTTAATTAAATACCATTTGGAGGCATTTAATGTTCGAGAAAAAACGGCTGATTTTCGACAAAAGAGATAACACCCCCCCATTACGTCATGCTTCAGAAATGTGGAAAATGGTCCGTTTTCAAATGTTTTATTTTTGAACGTCAGTTCACATTTGTAGGTGGATCATCAGTGTTAGAGCTAAAATTAGCATGTTTAAAGTGATTTTCATGCTTCCAGGGGCCCAAAACACAAGATTTATGGAATGGTTAAAAGTGCATGAAAATGGCCAATTTACTCACTCTGAGTTCTCAAAAAGGGTTTCTTCACCCCGGGAAGTTAATTAAATACCATTTGGAGGCATTTAATGTTCGAGCAAAAACGGCTGATTTTCGACAAAAGAGATAACACCCCCCCATTACGTCATGCTTCAGAAATGTGGAAAATGGTCCGTTTTCAAATGTTTTATTTTTGAACGTCAGTTCACATTTGTAGGTGGATCATCAGTGTTAGAGCTAAAATTAGCATGTTTAAAGTGATTTTCATGCTTCCAGGGGCTCGGGAAGTTAATTAAATACCATTTGGAGGCATTTAATGTTCGAGCAAAAACGGCTGATTTTCGACAAAAGAGATAACACCCCCCCATTACGTCATGCTTCAGAAATGTGGAAAATGGTCCGTTTTCAAATGTTTTATTTTTGAACGTCAGTTCACATTTGTAGGTGGATCATCAGTGTTAGAGCTAAAATTAGCATGTTTAAAGTGATTTTCATGCTTCCAGGGGCCCAAAACACAAGATTTATGGAATGGTTAAAAGTGCATGAAAATGGCCAATTTACTCACTCTGAGTTCTCAAAAAGGGTTTCTTCACCCCGGGAAGTTAATTAAATACCATTTGGAGGCATTTAATGTTCGAGCAAAAACGGCTGATTTTCAAAAAAAGAGATAACACCCCCCCATTACGTCATGCTTCAGAAATGTGGAAAATGGTCCGTTTTCAAATGTTTTATTTTTGAACGTCAGTTCACATTTGTAGGTGGATCATCAGTGTTAGAGCTAAAATTAGCATGTTTAAAGTGATTTTCATGCTTCCAGGGGCTCGGGAAGTGAAATAAATACCATTTGGAGGCATTTAATGTTCGAGCAAAAACGGCTGATTTTCGACAAAAGAGATAACACCCCCCCATTACGTCATGCTTCAGAAATGTGGAAAATGGTCCGTTTTCAAATGTTTTATTTTTGAACGTCAGTTCACATTTGTAGGTGGATCATCAGTGTTAGAGCTAAAATTAGCATGTTTAAAGTGATTTTCATGCTTCCAGGGGCTCGGGAAGTTAATTAAATACCATTTGGAGGCATTTAATGTTCGAGCAAAAACGGCTGATTTTCGACAAAAGAGATAACACCCCCCATTACGTCATGCTTCAGAAATGTGGAAAATGGTCCGTTTTCAAATGTTTTATTTTTGAACGTCAGTTCACATTTGTAGGTGGATCATCAGTGTTAGAGCTAAAATTAGCATGTTTAAAGTGATTTTCATGCTTCCAGGGGCTCGGGAAGTTAATTAAATACCATTTGGAGGCATTTAATGTTCGAGCAAAAACGGCTGATTTTCGACAAAAGAGATAACACCCCCCCATTACGTCATGCTTCAGAAATGTGGAAAATGGTCCGTTTTCAAATGTTTTATTTTTGAACGTCAGTTCACATTTGTAGGTGGATCATCAGTGTTAGAGCTAAAATTAGCATGTTTAAAGTGATTTTCATGCTTCCAGGGGCCCAAAACACAAGATTTATGGAATGGTTAAAAGTGCATGAAAATGGCCAATTTACTCACTCTGAGTTCTCAAAAAGGGTTTCTTCACCCCGGGAAGTTAATTAAATACCATTTGGAGGCATTTAATGTTCGAGCAAAAACGGCTGATTTTCGACAAAAGAGATAACACCCCCCCATTACGTCATGCTTCAGAAATGTGGAAAATGGTCCGTTTTCAAATGTTTTATTTTTGAACGTCAGTTCACATTTGTAGGTGGATCATCAGTGTTAGAGCTAAAATTAGCATGTTTTAAGTGATTTTCATGCTTCCAGGGGCTCGGGAAGTTAATTAAATACCATTTGGAGGCATTTAATGTTTGAGCAAAAACGGCTGATTTTCGACAAAAGAGATAACACCCCCCCATTACGTCATGCTTCAGAAATGTGGAAAATGGTCCGTTTTCAAATGTTTTATTTTTGAACGTCAGTTCACATTTGTAGGTGGATCATCAGTGTTAGAGCTAAAATTAGCATGTTTAAAGTGATTTTCATGCTTCCAGGTGCTCTCGAAGTTAATTAAATACCATTTGGAGGCATTTAATGTTCGAGCAAAAACGGCTGATTTTCGACAAAAGAGATAACACCCCCCCATTACGTCATGCTTCAGAAATGTGGAAAATGGTCCGTTTTCAAATGTTTTATTTTTGAACGTCAGTTCACATTTGTAGGTGGATCATCAGTGTTACAGCTAAAATTAGCATGTTTAAAGTGATTTTCATGCTTCCAGGGGCTCGGGAAGTGAAATAAATACCATTTGGAGGCATTTAATGTTCGAGCAAAAACGGCTGATTTTCGACAAAAGAGATAACACCCCCCCATTACGTCATGCTTCAGAAATGTGGAAAATGGTCCGTTTTCAAATGTTTTATTTTTGAACGTCAGTTCACATTTGTAGGTGGATCATCAGTGTTAGAGCTAAAATTAGCATGTTTAAAGTGATTTTCATGCTTCCAGGGGCTCGGGCAGTTAATTAAATACCATTTGGAGGCATTTAATGTTCGAGCAAAAAAGGCTGATTTTCGACAAAAGAGATAACACCCCCCCATTATGTCATGCTTCAGAAATGTGGAAAATGGTCCGTTTTCAAATGTTTTATTTTTGAACGTCAGTTCACATTTGTAGGTGGATCATCAGTGTTAGAGCTAAAATTAGCATGTTTAAAGTGATTTTCATGCTTCCAGGGGCCCAAAACACAAGATTTATGGAATGGTTAAAAGTGCATGAAAATGGCCAATTTACTCACTCTGAGTTCTCAAAAAGGGTTTCTTCACCCCGGGAAGTGAAATAAATACCATTCGGAGGCATTTAATGTTCGAGCAAAAACGGCTGATTTTCGACAAAAGAGATAACACCCCCCCATTACGTCATGCTTCAGAAATGTGGAAAATGGTCCGTTTTCAAATGTTTTATTTTTGAACGTCAGTTCACATTTGTAGGTGGATCATCAGTGTTAGAGCTAAAATTAGCATGTTTAAAGTGATTTTCATGCTTCCAGGTGCTCTCGAAGTTAATTAAATACCATTTGGAGGCATTTAATGTTCGAGCAAAAACGGCTGATTTTCGACAAAAGAGATAACACCCCCCCATTACGTCATGCTTCAGAAATGTGGAAAATGGTCCGTTTTCAAATGTTTTATTTTTGAACGTCAGTTCACATTTGTAGGTGGATCATCAGTGTTACAGCTAAAATTAGCATGTTTAAAGTGATTTTCATGCTTCCAGGGGCTCGGGAAGTGAAATAAATACCATTTGGAGGCATTTAATGTTCGAGCAAAAACGGCTGATTTTCGACAAAAGAGATAACACCCCCCCATTACGTCATGCTTCAGAAATGTGGAAAATGGTCCGTTTTCAAATGTTTTATTTTTGAACGTCAGTTCACATTTGTAGGTGGATCATCAGTGTTAGAGCTAAAATTAGCATGTTTAAAGTGATTTTCATGCTTCCAGGGGCTCGGGCAGTTAATTAAATACCATTTGGAGGCATTTAATGTTCGAGCAAAAAAGGCTGATTTTCGACAAAAGAGATAACACCCCCCCATTATGTCATGCTTCAGAAATGTGGAAAATGGTCCGTTTTCAAATGTTTTATTTTTGAACGTCAGTTCACATTTGTAGGTGGATCATCAGTGTTAGAGCTAAAATTAGCATGTTTAAAGTGATTTTCATGCTTCCAGGGGCCCAAAACACAAGATTTATGGAATGGTTAAAAGTGCATGAAAATGGCCAATTTACTCACTCTGAGTTCTCAAAAAGGGTTTCTTCACCCCGGGAAGTGAAATAAATACCATTCGGAGGCATTTAATGTTCGAGCAAAAACGGCTGATTTTCGACAAAAGAGATAACACCCCCCCATTACGTCATGCTTCAGAAATGTGGAAAATGGTCCGTTTTCAAATGTTTTATTTTTGAACGTCAGTTCACATTTGTAGGTGGATCATCAGTGTTAGAGCTAAAATTAGCATGTTTAAAGTGATTTTCATGCTTCCAGGGGCTCGGGAAGTGAAATAAATACCATTTGGAGGCATTTAATGTTCGAGCAAAAACGGCTGATTTTCGACAAAAGAGATAACACCCCCCCATTACGTCATGCTTCAGAAATGTGGAAAATGGTCCGTTTTCAAATGTTTTATTTTTGAACGTCAGTTCACATTTGTAGGTGGATCATCAGTGTTAGAGCTAAAATTAGCATGTTTAAAGTGATTTTCATGCTTCCAGGGGCTCGGGAAGTTAATTAAATACCATTTGGAGGCATTTAATGTTCGAGCAAAAACGGCTGATTTTCGACAAAAGAGATAACACCCCCCCATTGCGTCATGCTTCAGAAATGTGGAAAATGGTCCGTTTTCAAATGTTTTATTTTTGAACGTCAGTTCACATTTGTAGATGGATCATCAGTGTTAGAGCTAAAATTAGCATGTTTAAAGTGATTTTCATGCTTCCAGGGGCTCGGGAAGTTAATTAAATACCATTTGGAGGCATTTAATGTTCGAGCAAAAACGGCTGATGTTCGACAAAAGAGATAACACCCCCCCATTACGTCATGCTTCAGAAATGTGGAAAATGGTCCGTTTTCAAATGTTTTATTTTTGAACGTCAGTTCACATTTGTAGGTGGATCATCAGTGTTAGAGCTAAAATTAGCATGTTTAAAATGATTTTCATGCTTCCAGGGGCCCAAAACACAAGATTTATGGAATGGTTAAAAGTGCATGAAAATGGCCAATTTACTCACTCTGAGTTCTCAAAAAGGGTTTCTTCACCCCGGGAAGTGAAATAAATACCATTTGGAGGCATTTAATGTTCGAGCAAAAACGGCTGATTTTCGACAAAAGAGATAACACCCCCCCATTACGTCATGCTTCAGAAATGTGGAAAATGGTCCGTTTTCAAATGTTTTATTTTTGAACGTCAGTTCACATTTGTAGGTGGATCATCAGTGTTAGAGCTAAAATTAGCATGTTTAAAGTGATTTTCATGCTTCCAGGGGCTCGGGAAGTTAATTAAATACCATTTGGAGGCATTTAATGTTCGAGCAAAAACAGCTGATTTTCGACAAAAGAGATAACACCCCCCCATTACGTCATGCTTCAGAAATGTGGAAAATGGTCCGTTTTCAAATGTTTTATTTTTGAACGTCAGTTCACATTTGTAGGTGGATCATCAGTGTTAGAGCTAAAATTAGCATGTTTAAAGTGATTTTCATGCTTCCAGGGGCTCGGGAAGTTAATTAAATACCATTTGGAGGCATTTAATGTTCGAGAAAAAACGGCTGATTTTCGACAAAAGAGATAACACCCCCCCATTACGTCATGCTTCAGAAATGTGGAAAATGGTCCGTTTTCAAATGTTTTATTTTTGAACGTCAGTTCACATTTGTAGGTGGATCATCAGTGTTAGAGCTAAAATTAGCATGTTTAAAGTGATTTTCATGCTTCCAGGGGCCCAAAACACAAGATTTATGGAATGGTTAAAAGTGCATGAATATGGCCAATTTACTCACTCTGAGTTCTCAAAAAGGGTTTCTTCACCCCGGGAAGTGAAATAAATACCATTTGGAGGCATTTAATGTTCGAGCAAAAACGGCTGATTTTCGACAAAAGAGATAACACCCCCCCATTACGTCATGCTTCAGAAATGTGGAAAATGGTCCGTTTTCAAATGTTTTATTTTTGAACGTCAGTTCACATTTGTAGGTGGATCATCAGTGTTAGAGCTAAAATTAGCATGTTTAAAGTGATTTTCATGCTTCCAGGGGCTCGGGAAGTTAATTAAATACCATTTGGAGGCATTTAATGTTCGAGCAAAAACGGCTGATTTTCGACAAAAGAGATAACACCCCCCCATTACGTCATGCTTCAGAAATGTGGAAAATGGTCCGTTTTCAAATGTTTTATTTTTGAACGTCAGTTCACATTTGTAGGTGGATCATCAGTGTTAGAGCTAAAATTAGCATGTTTAAAGTGATTTTCATGCTTCCAGGGGCCCAAAACACAAGATTTATGGAATGGTTAAAAGTGCATGAAAATGGCCAATTTACTCACTCTGAGTTCTCAAAAAGGGTTTCTTCACCCCGGGAAGTGAAATAAATACCATTTGGAGGCATTTAATGTTCGAGCAAAAACGGCTGATTTTCGACAAAAGAGATAACACCCCCCCATTACGTCATGCTTCAGAAATGTGGAAAATGGTCAGTTTTCAAATGTTTTATTTTTGAACGTCAGTTCACATTTGTAGGTGGATCATCAGTGTTAGAGCTAAAATTAGCATGTTTAAAGTGATTTTCATGCTTCCAGGGGCCCAAAACACAAGATTTATGGAATGGTTAAAAGTGCATGAAAATGGCCAATTTACTCACTCTGAGTTCTCAAAAAGGGTTTCTTCACCCCGGGAAGTTAATTAAATACCATTTGGAGGCATTTAATGTTCGAGCAAAAACGGCTGATTTTCGACAAAAGAGATAACACCCCCCCATTACGTCATGCTTCAGAAATGTGGAAAATGGTCCGTTTTCAAATGTTTTATTTTTGAACGTCAGTTCACATTTGTAGGTGGATCATCAGTGTTAGAGCTAAAATTAGCATGTTTAAAGTGATTTTCATGCTTCCAGGGGCTCGGGAAGTGAAATAAATACCATTTGGAGGCATTTAATGTTCGAGCAAAAACGGCTGATTTTCGACAAAAGAGATAACACCCCCCCATTACGTCATGCTTCAGAAATGTGGAAAATGGTCCGTTTTCAAATGTTTTATTTTTGAACGTCAGTTCACATTTGTAGGTGGATCATCAGTGTTAGAGCTAAAATTAGCATGTTTAAAGTGATTTTCATGCTTCCAGGGGCTCGGGAAGTTAATTAAATACCATTTGGAGGCATTTAATGTTCGAGCAAAAACGGCAGATTTTCGACAAAAGAGATAACACCCCCCCATTACGTCATGCTTCAGAAATGTGGAAAATGGTCCGTTTTCAAATGTTTTATTTTTGAACGTCAGTTCAGATTTGTAGGTGGATCATCAGTGTTAGAGCTAAAATTAGCATGTTTAAAGTGATTTTCATGCTTCCAGGGGCTCGGGAAGTTAATTAAATACCATTTGGAGGCATTTAATGTTCGCGCAAAAACGGCTGATTTTCGACAAAAGAGATAACACCCCCCCATTACGTCATGCTTCAGAAATGTGGAAAATGGTCTGTTTTCAAATGTTTTATTTTTGAACGTCAGTTCACATTTGTAGGTGGATCATCAGTGTTAGAGCTAAAATTAGCATGTTTAAAGTGATTTTCATGCTTCCAGGTGCTCTCGAAGTTAATTAAATACCATTTGGAGGCATTTAATGTTCGAGCAAAAACGGCTGATTTTCGACAAAAGAGATAACACCCCCCCATTACGTCATGCTTCAGAAATGTGGAAAATGGTCCGTTTTCAAATGTTTTATTTTTGAACGTCAGTTCACATTTGTAGGTGGATCATCAGTGTTACAGCTAAAATTAGCATGTTTAAAGTGATTTTCATGCTTCCAGGGGCTCGGGAAGTGAAATAAATACCATTTGGAGGCATTTAATGTTCGAGCAAAAACGGCTGATTTTCGACAAAAGAGATAACACCCCCCCATTACGTCATGCTTCAGAAATGTGGAAAATGGTCCGTTTTCAAATGTTTTATTTTTGAACGTCAGTTCACATTTGTAGGTGGATCATCAGTGTTAGAGCTAAAATTAGCATGTTTAAAGTGATTTTCATGCTTCCAGGGGCTCGGGCAGTTAATTAAATACCATTTGGAGGCATTTAATGTTCGAGCAAAAAAGGCTGATTTTCGACAAAAGAGATAACACCCCCCCATTATGTCATGCTTCAGAAATGTGGAAAATGGTCCGTTTTCAAATGTTTTATTTTTGAACGTCAGTTCACATTTGTAGGTGGATCATCAGTGTTAGAGCTAAAATTAGCATGTTTAAAGTGATTTTCATGCTTCCAGGGGCCCAAAACACAAGATTTATGGAATGGTTAAAAGTGCATGAAAATGGCCAATTTACTCACTCTGAGTTCTCAAAAAGGGTTTCTTCACCCCGGGAAGTGAAATAAATACCATTCGGAGGCATTTAATGTTCGAGCAAAAACGGCTGATTTTCGACAAAAGAGATAACACCCCCCCATTACGTCATGCTTCAGAAATGTGGAAAATGGTCCGTTTTCAAATGTTTTATTTTTGAACGTCAGTTCACATTTGTAGGTGGATCATCAGTGTTAGAGCTAAAATTAGCATGTTTAAAGTGATTTTCATGCTTCCAGGTGCTCTCGAAGTTAATTAAATACCATTTGGAGGCATTTAATGTTCGAGCAAAAACGGCTGATTTTCGACAAAAGAGATAACACCCCCCCATTACGTCATGCTTCAGAAATGTGGAAAATGGTCCGTTTTCAAATGTTTTATTTTTGAACGTCAGTTCACATTTGTAGGTGGATCATCAGTGTTACAGCTAAAATTAGCATGTTTAAAGTGATTTTCATGCTTCCAGGGGCTCGGGAAGTGAAATAAATACCATTTGGAGGCATTTAATGTTCGAGCAAAAACGGCTGATTTTCGACAAAAGAGATAACACCCCCCCATTACGTCATGCTTCAGAAATGTGGAAAATGGTCCGTTTTCAAATGTTTTATTTTTGAACGTCAGTTCACATTTGTAGGTGGATCATCAGTGTTAGAGCTAAAATTAGCATGTTTAAAGTGATTTTCATGCTTCCAGGGGCTCGGGCAGTTAATTAAATACCATTTGGAGGCATTTAATGTTCGAGCAAAAAAGGCTGATTTTCGACAAAAGAGATAACACCCCCCCATTATGTCATGCTTCAGAAATGTGGAAAATGGTCCGTTTTCAAATGTTTTATTTTTGAACGTCAGTTCACATTTGTAGGTGGATCATCAGTGTTAGAGCTAAAATTAGCATGTTTAAAGTGATTTTCATGCTTCCAGGGGCCCAAAACACAAGATTTATGGAATGGTTAAAAGTGCATGAAAATGGCCAATTTACTCACTCTGAGTTCTCAAAAAGGGTTTCTTCACCCCGGGAAGTGAAATAAATACCATTCGGAGGCATTTAATGTTCGAGCAAAAACGGCTGATTTTCGACAAAAGAGATAACACCCCCCCATTACGTCATGCTTCAGAAATGTGGAAAATGGTCCGTTTTCAAATGTTTTATTTTTGAACGTCAGTTCACATTTGTAGGTGGATCATCAGTGTTAGAGCTAAAATTAGCATGTTTAAAGTGATTTTCATGCTTCCAGGGGCTCGGGAAGTGAAATAAATACCATTTGGAGGCATTTAATGTTCGAGCAAAAACGGCTGATTTTCGACAAAAGAGATAACACCCCCCCATTACGTCATGCTTCAGAAATGTGGAAAATGGTCCGTTTTCAAATGTTTTATTTTTGAACGTCAGTTCACATTTGTAGGTGGATCATCAGTGTTAGAGCTAAAATTAGCATGTTTAAAGTGATTTTCATGCTTCCAGGGGCTCGGGAAGTTAATTAAATACCATTTGGAGGCATTTAATGTTCGAGCAAAAACGGCTGATTTTCGACAAAAGAGATAACACCCCCCCATTGCGTCATGCTTCAGAAATGTGGAAAATGGTCCGTTTTCAAATGTTTTATTTTTGAACGTCAGTTCACATTTGTAGATGGATCATCAGTGTTAGAGCTAAAATTAGCATGTTTAAAGTGATTTTCATGCTTCCAGGGGCTCGGGAAGTTAATTAAATACCATTTGGAGGCATTTAATGTTCGAGCAAAAACGGCTGATTTTCGACAAAAGAGATAACACCCCCCCATTACGTCATGCTTCAGAAATGTGGAAAATGGTCCGTTTTCAAATGTTTTATTTTTGAACGTCAGTTCACATTTGTAGGTGGATCATCAGTGTTAGAGCTAAAATTAGCATGTTTAAAATGATTTTCATGCTTCCAGGGGCCCAAAACACAAGATTTATGGAATGGTTAAAAGTGCATGAAAATGGCCAATTTACTCACTCTGAGTTCTCAAAAAGGGTTTCTTCACCCCGGGAAGTGAAATAAATACCATTTGGAGGCATTTAATGTTCGAGCAAAAACGGCTGATTTTCGACAAAAGAGATAACACCCCCCCATTACGTCATGCTTCAGAAATGTGGAAAATGGTCCGTTTTCAAATGTTTTATTTTTGAACGTCAGTTCACATTTGTAGGTGGATCATCAGTGTTAGAGCTAAAATTAGCATGTTTAAAGTGATTTTCATGCTTCCAGGGGCTCGGGAAGTTAATTAAATACCATTTGGAGGCATTTAATGTTCGAGCAAAAACAGCTGATTTTCGACAAAAGAGATAACACCCCCCCATTACGTCATGCTTCAGAAATGTGGAAAATGGTCCGTTTTCAAATGTTTTATTTTTGAACGTCAGTTCACATTTGTAGGTGGATCATCAGTGTTAGAGCTAAAATTAGCATGTTTAAAGTGATTTTCATGCTTCCAGGGGCTCGGGAAGTTAATTAAATACCATTTGGAGGCATTTAATGTTCGAGAAAAAACGGCTGATTTTCGACAAAAGAGATAACACCCCCCCATTACGTCATGCTTCAGAAATGTGGAAAATGGTCCGTTTTCAAATGTTTTATTTTTGAACGTCAGTTCACATTTGTAGGTGGATCATCAGTGTTAGAGCTAAAATTAGCATGTTTAAAGTGATTTTCATGCTTCCAGGGGCCCAAAACACAAGATTTATGGAATGGTTAAAAGTGCATGAATATGGCCAATTTACTCACTCTGAGTTCTCAAAAAGGGTTTCTTCACCCCGGGAAGTGAAATAAATACCATTTGGAGGCATTTAATGTTCGAGCAAAAACGGCTGATTTTCGACAAAAGAGATAACACCCCCCCATTATGTCATGCTTCAGAAATGTGGAAAATGGTCCGTTTTCAAATGTTTTATTTTTGAACGTCAGTTCACATTTGTAGGTGGATCATCAGTGTTAGAGCTAAAATTAGCATGTTTAAAGTGATTTTCATGCTTCCAGGGGCTCGGGAAGTTAATTAAATACCATTTGGAGGCATTTAATGTTCGAGCAAAAACGGCTGATTTTCGACAAAAGAGATAACACCCCCCCATTACGTCATGCTTCAGAAATGTGGAAAATGGTCCGTTTTCAAATGTTTTATTTTTGAACGTCAGTTCACATTTGTAGGTGGATCATCAGTGTTAGAGCTAAAATTAGCATGTTTAAAGTGATTTTCATGCTTCCAGGGGCCCAAAACACAAGATTTATGGAATGGTTAAAAGTGCATGAAAATGGCCAATTTACTCACTCTGAGTTCTCAAAAAGGGTTTCTTCACCCCGGGAAGTGAAATAAATACCATTTGGAGGCATTTAATGTTCGAGCAAAAACGGCTGATTTTCGACAAAAGAGATAACACCCCCCCATTACGTCATGCTTCAGAAATGTGGAAAATGGTCAGTTTTCAAATGTTTTATTTTTGAACGTCAGTTCACATTTGTAGGTGGATCATCAGTGTTAGAGCTAAAATTAGCATGTTTAAAGTGATTTTCATGCTTCCAGGGGCCCAAAACACAAGATTTATGGAATGGTTAAAAGTGCATGAAAATGGCCAATTTACTCACTCTGAGTTCTCAAAAAGGGTTTCTTCACCCCGGGAAGTTAATTAAATACCATTTGGAGGCATTTAATGTTCGAGCAAAAACGGCTGATTTTCGACAAAAGAGATAACACCCCCCCATTACGTCATGCTTCAGAAATGTGGAAAATGGTCCGTTTTCAAATGTTTTATTTTTGAACGTCAGTTCACATTTGTAGGTGGATCATCAGTGTTAGAGCTAAAATTAGCATGTTTAAAGTGATTTTCATGCTTCCAGGGGCTCGGGAAGTGAAATAAATACCATTTGGAGGCATTTAATGTTCGAGCAAAAACGGCTGATTTTCGACAAAAGAGATAACACCCCCCCATTACGTCATGCTTCAGAAATGTGGAAAATGGTCCGTTTTCAAATGTTTTATTTTTGAACGTCAGTTCACATTTGTAGGTGGATCATCAGTGTTAGAGCTAAAATTAGCATGTTTAAAGTGATTTTCATGCTTCCAGGGGCTCGGGAAGTTAATTAAATACCATTTGGAGGCATTTAATGTTCGAGCAAAAACGGCTGATTTTCGACAAAAGAGATAACACCCCCCCATTACGTCATGCTTCAGAAATGTGGAAAATGGTCCGTTTTCAAATGTTTTATTTTTGAACGTCAGTTCAGATTTGTAGGTGGATCATCAGTGTTAGAGCTAAAATTAGCATGTTTAAAGTGATTTTCATGCTTCCAGGGGCTCGGGAAGTTAATTAAATACCATTTGGAGGCATTTAATGTTCGCGCAAAAACGGCTGATTTTCGACAAAAGAGATAACACCCCCCCATTACGTCATGCTTCAGAAATGTGGAAAATGGTCTGTTTTCAAATGTTTTATTTTTGAACGTCAGTTCACATTTGTAGGTGGATCATCAGTGTTAGAGCTAAAATTAGCATGTTTAAAGTGATCTTCATGCTTCCAGGGGCCCAAAACACAAGATTTATGGAATGGTTAAAAGTGCATGAAAATGGCCAATTTACTCACTCTGAGTTCTCAAAAAGGGTTTCTTCACCCCGGGAAGTTAATTAAATACCATTTGGAGGCATTTAATGTTCGAGCAAAAACGGCTGATTTTCGACAAAAGAGATAACACCCCCCCATTACGTCATGCTTCAGAAATGTGGAAAATGGTCCGTTTTCAAATGTTTTATTTTTGAACGTCAGTTCACATTTGTAGGTGGATCATCAGTGTTAGAGCTAAAATTAGCATGTTTAAAGTGATTTTTATGCTTCCAGGGGCTCGGGAAGTTAATTAAATACCATTTGGAGGCATTTAATGTTCGAGCAAAAACGGCTGATTTTCGACAAAAGAGATAACACCCCCCCATTACGTCATGCTTCAGAAATGTGGAAAATGGTCCGTTTTCAAATGTTTTATTTTTGAACGTCAGTTCACATTTGTAGGTGGATCATCAGTGTTAGAGCTAAAATTAGCATGTTTAAAGTGATTTTCATGCTTCCAGGGGCCCAAAACACAAGATTTATGGAATGGTTAAAAGTGCATGAAAATGGCCAATTTACTCACTCTGAGTTCTCAAAAAGGGTTTCTTCACCCCGGGAAGTTAATTAAATACCATTTGGAGGCATTTATTGTTCGAGCAAAAACAGCTGATTTTCGACAAAAGAGATAACACCCCCCCATTACGTCATGCTTCAGAAATGTGGAAAATGGTCCGTTTTCAAATGTTTTATTTTTGAATGTCAGTTCACATTTGTAGGTGGATCATCAGTGTTAGAGCTAAAATTAGCATGTTTAAAGTGATTTTCATGCTTCCAGGGGCTCGGGAAGTTAATTAAATACCATTTGGAGGCATTTAATGTTCGAGCAAAAACGGCTGATTTTCGACAAAAGAGATAACACCCCCCCATTACGTCATGCTTCAGAAATGTGGAAAATGGTCCGTTTTCAAATGTTTTATTTTTGAACGTCAGTTCACATTTGTAGGTGGATCATCAGTGTTAGAGCTAAAATTAGCATGTTTAAAGTGATTTTCATGCTTCCAGGGGCCCAAAACACAAGATTTATGGAATGGTTAAAAGTGCATGAAAATGGCCAATTTACTCACTCTGAGTTCTCAAAAAGGGTTTCTTCACCCCGGGAAGTTAATTAAATACCATTTGGAGGCATTTAATGTTCGAGCAAAAACGGCTGATTTTCGACAAAAGAGATAACACCCCCCCATTACGTCATGCTTCAGAAATGTGGAAAATGGTCCGTTTTCAAATGTTTTATTTTTGAACGTCAGTTCACATTTGTAGGTGGATCATCAGTGTTAGAGCTAAAATTAGCATGTTTAAAGTGATTTTCATGCTTCCAGGGGCTCGGGAAGTTAATTAAATACCATTTGGAGGCATTTAATGTTCGAGCAAAAACGGCTGATTTTCGACAAAAGAGATAACACCCCCCCATTACGTCATGCTTCAGAAATGTGGAAAATGGTCCGTTTTCAAATGTTTTATTTTTGAACGTCAGTTCACATTTGTAGGTGGATCATCAGTGTTAGAGCTAAAATTAGCATGTTTAAAGTGATTTTCATGCTTCCAGGGGCTCGGGAAGTTAATTAAATACCATTTGGAGGCATTTAATGTTCGAGCAAAAACGGCTGATTTTCGACAAAAGAGATAACACCCCCCCATTACGTCATGCTTCAGAAATGTGGAAAATGGTCCGTTTTCAAATGTTTTATTTTTGAACGTCAGTTCACATTTGTAGGTGGATCATCAGTGTTAGAGCTAAAATTAGCATGTTTAAAGTGATTTTCATGCTTCCAGGGGCCCAAAACACAAGATTAATGGAATGGTTAAAAGTGCATGAAAATGGCCAATTTACTCACTCTGAGTTCTCAAAAAGGGTTTCTTCACCCCGGGAAGTGAAATAAATACCATTTGGAGGCCTTTAATGTTCGAGCAAAAACGGCTGATTTTCGACAAAAGAGATAACACCCCCCATTACGTCATGCTTCAGAAATGTGGAAAATGGTCCGTTTTCAAATGTTTTATTTTTGAACGTCAGTTCACATTTGTAGGTGGATCATCAGTGTTAGAGCTAAAATTAGCATGTTTAAAGTGATTTTCATGCTTCCAGGGGCCCAAAACACAAGATTTATGGAATGGTTAAAAGTGCATGAAAATGGCCAATTTACTCACTCTGAGTTCTCAAAAAGGGTTTCTTCACCCCGGGAAGTTAATTAAATACCATTTGGAGGCATTTAATGTTCGAGCAAAAACGGCTGATTTTCGACAAAAGAGATAACACCCCCCCATTACGTCATGCTTCAGAAATGTGGAAAATGGTCCGTTTTCAAATGTTTTATTTTTGAACGTCAGTTCACATTTGTAGGTGGATCATCAGTGTTAGAGCTAAAATTAGCATGTTTAAAGTGATTTTCATGCTTCCAGGGGCTCGGGAAGTTAATTAAATACCATTTGGAGGCATTTAATGTTCGAGCAAAAACGGCTGATTTTCGACAAAAGAGATAACACCCCCCCATTACGTCATGCTTCAGAAATGTGGAAAATGGTCAGTTTTCAAATGTTTTATCTTTGAACGTCAGTTCACATTTGTAGGTGGATCATCAGTGTTAGAGCTAAAATTAGCATGTTTAAAGTGATTTTCATGCTTCCAGGGGCCCAAAACACAAGATTTATGGAATGGTTAAAAGTGCATGAAAATGGCCAATTTACTCACTCTGAGTTCTCAAAAAGGGTTTCTTCACCCCGGGAAGTTAATTAAATACCATTTGGAGGCATTTAATGTTCGAGCAAAAACGGCTGATTTTCGACAAAAGAGATAACACCCCCCCATTACGTCATGCTTCAGAAATGTGGAAAATGGTCCGTTTTCAAATGTTTTATTTTTGAACGTCAGTTCACATTTGTAGGTGGATCATCAGTGTTAGAGCTAAAATTAGCATGTTTAAAGTGATTTTCATGCTTCCAGGGGCTCGGGAAGTGAAATAAATACCATTTGGAGGCATTTAATGTTCGAGCAAAAACGGCTGATTTTCGACAAAAGAGATAACACCCCCCCATTACGTCATGCTTCAGAAATGTGGAAAATGGTCCGTTTTCAAATGTTTTATTTTTGAACGTCAGTTCACATTTGTAGGTGGATCATCAGTGTTAGAGCTAAAATTAGCATGTTTAAAGTGATTTTCATGCTTCCAGGGGCTCGGGAAGTTAATTAAATACCATTTGGAGGCATTTAATGTTCGCGCAAAAACGGCTGATTTTCGACAAAAGAGATAACACCCCCCCATTACGTCATGCTTCAGAAATGTGGAAAATGGTCCGTTTTCAAATGTTTTATTTTTGAACGTCAGTTCACATTTGTAGGTGGATCATCAGTGTTAGAGCTAAAATTAGCATGTTTAAAGTGATTTTCATGCTTCCAGGGGCCCAAAACACAAGATTTATGGAATGGTTAAAAGTGCATGAAAATGGCCAATTTACTCACTCTGAGTTCTCAAAAAGGGTTTCTTCACCCCGGGAAGTTAATTAAATACCATTTGGAGGCATTTAATGTTCGAGCAAAAACGGCTGATTTTCGACAAAAGAGATAACACCCCCCCATTACGTCATGCTTCAGAAATGTGGAAAATGGTCCGTTTTCAAATGTTTTATTTTTGAACGTCAGTTCACATTTGTAGGTGGATCATCAGTGTTAGAGCTAAAATTAGCATGTTTAAAGTGATTTTCATGCTTCCAGGGGCTCGGGAAGTTAATTAAATACCATTTGGAGGCATTTAATGTTCGAGCAAAAACGGCTGATTTTCGACAAAAGAGATAACACCCCCCCATTACGTCATGCTTCAGAAATGTGGAAAATGGGCCGTTTTCAAATGTTTTATTTTTGAACGTCAGTTCATATTTGTAGGTGGATCATCAGTGTTAGAGCTAAAATTAGCATGTTTAAAGTGATTTTCATGCTTCCAGGGGCCCAAAACACAAGATTTATGGAATGGTTAAAAGTGCATGAAAATGGCCAATTTACTCACTCTGAGTTCTCAAAAAGGGTTTCTTCACCCCGGAAAGTTAATTAAATACCATTTGGAGGCATTTAATGTTCGAGCAAAAACGGCTGATTTTCGACAAAAGAGATAACACCCCCCATTACGTCATGCTTCAGAAATGTGGAAAATGGTCCGTTTTCAAATGTTTTATTTTTGAACGTCAGTTCACATTTGTAGGTGAATCATCAGTGTTAGAGCTAAAATTAGCATGTTTAAAGTGATTTTCATGCTTCCAGGGGCTCGGGAAGTTAATTAAATACCATTTGGAGGCATTTAATGTTCGAGCAAAAACGGCTGATTTTCGACAAAAGAGATAACACCCCCCCATTACGTCATGCTTCAGAAATGTGGAAAATGTTCCGTTTTCAAATGTTTTATTTTTGAACGTCAGTTCACATTTGTAGGTGGATCATCAGTGTTAGAGCTAAAATTAGCATGTTTAAAGTGATTTTCATGCTTCCAGGGGCCCAAAACACAAGATTTATGGAATGGTTAAAAGTGCATGAAAATGGCCAATTTACTCACTCTGAGTTCTCAAAAAGGGTTTCTTCACCCCGGGAAGTTAATTAAATACCATTTGGAGGCATTTAATGTTCGAGCAAAAACGGCTGATTTTCGACAAAAGAGATAACTCCCCCCCATTACATCCTGCTTCAGAAATGTGGAAAATGGTCCGTTTTCAAATGTTTTATTTTTGAACGTCAGTTCACATTTGTAGGTGGATCATCAGTGTTAGAGCTAAAATTAGCATGTTTAAAGTGATTTTCATGCTTCCAGGGGCTTGGGAAGTTAATTAAATACCATTTGGAGGCATTTAATGTTCGAGCAAAAACGGCTGATTTTCGACAAAAGAGATAACACCCCCCCATTACGTCATGCTTCAGAAATGTGGAAAATGGTCCGTTTTCAAATGTTTTATTTTTGAACGTCAGTTCACATTTGTAGGTGGATCATCAGTGTTAGAGCTAAAATTAGCATGTTTAAAGTGATTTTCATGCTTCCAGGGGCTCGGGAAGTTAATTAAATACCGTTTGGAGGCATTTAATGTTCGAGCAAAAACGGCTGATTTTCGACAAAAGAGATAACACCCCCCCATTACGTCATGCTTCAGAAATGTGGAAAATGGTCCGTTTTCAAATGTTTTATTTTTGAACGTCAGTTCACATTTGTAGGTGGATCATCAGTGTTAGAGCTAAAATTAGCATGTTTAAAGTGATTTTCATGCTTCCAGGGGCCCAAAACACAAGATTTATGGAATGGTTAAAAGTGCATGAAAATGGCCAATTTACTCACTCTGAATTCTCAAAAAGGGTTTCTTCACCCCGGGAAGTTAATTAAATACCATTTGGAGGCATTTAATGTTCGAGCAAAAACGGCTGATTTTCGACAAAAGAGATAACACCCCCCCATTACGTCATGCTTCAGAAATGTGGAAAATGGTCCGTTTTCAAATGTTTTATTTTTGAACGTCAGTTCACATTTGTAGGTGGATCATCAGTGTTAGAGCTAAAATTAGCATCTTTAAAGTGATTTTCATGCTTCCAGGGGCTCGGGAAGTTAATTAAATACCATTTGGAGGCATTTAATGTTCGAGCAAAAACGGCTGATTTTCGACAAAAGAGATAACACCCCCCCATTACGTCATGCTTCAGAAATGTGGAAAATGGTCCGTTTTCAAATGTTTTATTTTTGAACGTCAGTTCACATTTGTAGGTGGATCATCAGTGTTAGAGCTAAAATTAGCATGTTTAAAGTGATTTTCATGCTTCCAGGGGCTCGGGAAGTTAATTAAATACCATTTGGAGGCATTTAATGTTCGAGCAAAGACGGCTGATTTTCGACAAAAGAGATAACACCCCCCCATTACGTCATGCTTCAGAAATGTGGAAAATGGTCCGTTTTCAAATGTTTTATTTTTGAACGTCAGTTCACATTTGTAGGTGGATCATCAGTGTTAGAGCTAAAATTAGCATGTTTAAAGTGCTTTTCATGCTTCCAGGGGCCCAAAACACAAGATTTATGGAATGGTTAAAAGTGCATGAAAATGGCCAATTTACTCACTCTGAGTTCTCAAAAAGGGTTTCTTCACCCCGGGAAGTTAATTAAATACCATTTGGAGGCATTTAATGTTCGAGCAAAAACGGCTGATTTTCGACAAAAGAGATAACACCCCCCCATTACGTCATGCTTCAGAAATGTGGAAAATGGTCCGTTTTCAAATGTTTTATTTTTGAACGTCAGTTCACATTTGTAGGTGGATCATCAGTGTTAGAGCTAAAATTAGCATGTTTAAAGTGATTTTCATGCTTCCAGGGGCTCGGGAAGTTAATTAAATACCATTTGGAGGCATTTAATGTTCGAGCAAAAACGGCTGATTTTCGACAAAAGAGATAACACCCCCCCATTACGTCATGCTTCAGAAATGTGGAAAATGGTCCGTTTTCAAATGTTTTATTTTTGAACGTCAGTTCACATTTGTAGGTGGATCATCAGTGTTAGAGCTAAAATTAGCATGTTTAAAGTGATTTTCATGCTTCCAGGTGCTCTCGAAGTTAATTAAATACCATTTGGAGGCATTTAATGTTCGAGCAAAAACGGCTGATTTTCGACAAAAGAGATAACACCCCCCCATTACGTCATGCTTCAGAAATGTGGAAAATGGTCCGTTTTCAAATGTTTTATTTTTGAACGTCAGTTCACATTTGTAGGTGGATCATCAGTGTTAGAGCTAAAATTAGCATGTTTAAAGTGATTTTCATGCTTCCAGGGGCTCGGGAAGTGAAATAAATACCATTTGGAGGCATTTAATGTTCGAGCAAAAACTGCTGATTTTCGACAAAAGAGATAACACCCCCCCATTACGTCATGCTTCAGAAATGTGGAAAATGGTCCGTTTTCAAATGTTTTATTTTTGAACGTCAGTTCACATTTGTAGGTGGATCATCAGTGTTAGAGCTAAAATTAGCATGTTTAAAGTGATTTTCATGCTTCCAGGGGCTCAGGAAGTGAAATAAATACCATTTGGAGGCATTTAATGTTCGAGCAAAAACGGCTGATTTTCGACAAAAGAGATAACACCCCCCCATTACGTCATGCTTCAGAAATGTGGAAAATGGTCCGTTTTCAAATGTTTTATTTTTGAACGTCAGTTCACATTTGTAGGTGGATCATCAGTGTTAGAGCTAAAATTAGCATGTTTAAAGTGATTTTCATGCTTCCAGGGGCCCAAAACACAAGATTTATGGAATGGTTAAAAGTGCATGAAAATGGCCAAATTACTCACTCTGAGTTCTCAAAAAGGGTTTCTTCACCCCGGGAAGTTAATTAAATACCATTTGGAGGCATTTAATGTTCGAGCAAAAACGGCTGATTTTCGACAAAAGAGATAACACCCCCCCCATTACGTCATGCTTCAGAAATGTGGAAAATGGTCCGTTTTCAAATGTTTTATTTTTGAACGTCAGTTCACATTTGTAGGTGGATCATCAGTGTTAGAGCTAAAATTAGCATGTTTAAAGTGATTTTCATTCTTCCAGGGGCTCGGGAAGTTAATTAAATACCATTTGGAGGCATTTAATGTTCGAGCAAAAACGGCTGATTTTCGACAAAAGAGATAACACCCCCCCATTACGTCATGCTTCAGAAATGTGGAAAATGGTCCGTTTTCAAATGTTTTATTTTTGAACGTCAGTTCACATTTGTAGGTGGATCATCAGTGTTAGAGCTAAAATTAGCATGTTTAAAGTGATTTTCATGCTTCCAGGGGCCCAAAACACAAGATTTATGGAATGGTTAAAAGTGCATGAAAATGGCCAATTTACTCACTCTGAGTTCTCAAAAAGGGTTTCTTCACCCCGGGAAGTGAAATAAATACCATTTGGAGGCATTTAATGTTCGAGCAAAAACGGCTGATTTTCGACAAAAGAGATAACACCCCCCCATTACGTCATGCTTCAGAAATGTGGAAAATGGTCCGTTTTCAAATGTTTTATTTTTGAACGTCAGTTCACATTTGTAGGTGGATCATCAGTGTTAGAGCTAAAATTAGCATGTTTAAAGTGATTTTCATGCTTCCAGGGGCTCGGGAAGTTAATTAAATACCATTTGGAGGCATTTAATGTTCGAGCAAAAACGGCTGATTTTCGACAAAAGAGATAACACCCCCCCATTACGTCATGCTTCAGAAATGTGGAAAATGGTCCGTTTTCAAATGTTTAATTTTTGAACGTCAGTTCACATTTGTAGGTGGATCATCAGTGTTAGAGCTAAAATTAGCATGTTTAAAGTAATTTTCATGCTTCCAGGGGCCCAAAACACAAGATTTATGGAATGGTTAAAAGTGCATGAAAATGGCCAATTTACTCACTCTGAGTTCTCAAAAAGGGTTTCTTCACCCCGGGAAGTTAATTAAATACCATTTGGAGGCATTTAATGTTCGAGCAAAAACGGCTGATTTTCGACAAAAGATATAACACCCCCCCATTACGTCATGCTTCAGAAATGTGGAAAATGGTCCGTTTTCAAATGTTTTATTTTTGAACGTCAGTTCACATTTGTAGGTGGATCATCAGTGTTAGAGCTAAAATTAGTATGTTTAAAGTGATTTTCATGCTTCCAGGGGCTCGGGAAGTTAATTAAATACCATTTGGAGGCATTTAATGTTCGAGAAAAAACGGCTGATTTTCGACAAAAGAGATAACACCCCCCCATTACGTCATGCTTCAGAAATGTGGAAAATGGTCCGTTTTCAAATGTTTTATTTTTGAACGTCAGTTCACATTTGTAGGTGGATCATCAGTGTTAGAGCTAAAATTAGCATGTTTAAAGTGATTTTCATGCTTCCAGGGGCCCAAAACACAAGATTTATGGAATGGTTAAAAGTGCATGAAAATGGCCAATTTACTCACTCTGAGTTCTCAAAAAGGGTTTCTTCACCCCGGGAAGTGAAATAAATACCATTTGGAGGCATTTAATGTTCGAGCAAAAACGGCTGATTTTCGACAAAAGAGATAACACCCCCCCATTACGTCATGCTTCAGAAATGTGGAAAATGGTCCGTTTTCAAATGTTTTATTTTTGAACGTCAGTTCACATTTGTAGGTGGATCATCAGTGTTAGAGCTAAAATTAGCATGTTTAAAGTGATTTTCATGCTTCCAGGGGCTCGGGAAGTTAATTAAATACCATTTGGAGGCATTTAATGTTCGAGCAAAAACGGCTGATTTTCGACAAAAGAGATAACACCCCCCCATTACGTCATGCTTCAGAAATGTGGAAAATGGTCCGTTTTCAAATGTTTTATTTTTGAACGTCAGTTCACATTTGTAGGTGGATCATCAGTGTTAGAGCTAAAATTAGCATGTTTAAAGTGATTTTCATGCTTCCAGGGGCTCGGGAAGTTAATTAAATACCATTTGGAGGCATTTAATGTTCGAGCAAAAACGGCTGATTTTCGACAAAAGAGATAACACCCCCCCATTACGTCATGCTTCAGAAATGTGGAAAATGGTCCGTTTTCAAATGTTTTATTTTTGAACGTCAGTTCACATTTGTAGGTGGATCATCAGTGTTAGAGCTAAAATTAGCATGTTTAAAGTGATTTTCATGCTTCCAGGGGCCCAAAACACAAGATTTATGGAATGGTTAAAAGTGCATGAAAATGGCCAATTTACTCACTCTGAGTTCTCAAAAAGGGTTTCTTCACCCCGGGAAGTGAAATAAATACCATTTGGAGGCATTTAATGTTCGAGCAAAAACGGCTGATTTTCGACAAAAGAGATAACACCCCCCCATTACGTCATGCTTCAGAAATGTGGAAAATGGTCCGTTTTCAAATGTTTTATTTTTGAACGTCAGTTCACATTTGTAGGTGGATCGTCAGTGTTAGAGCTAAAATTAGCATGTTTAAAGTGATTTTCATGCTTCCAGGGGCTCGGGAAGTTAATTAAATACCATTTGGAGGCATTTAATGTTCGAGCAAAAACGGCTGATTTTCGACAAAAGAGATAACACCCCCCCATTACGTCATGCTTCAGAAATGTGGAAAATGGTCCGTTTTCAAATGTTTAATTTTTGAACGTCAGTTCACATTTGTAGGTGGATCATCAGTGTTAGAGCTAAAATTAGCATGTTTAAAGTGATTTTCATGCTTCCAGGGGCTCGGGAAGTTAATTAAATACCATTTGGAGGCATTTAATGTTCGAGCAAAAACGGCTGATTTTCGACAAAAGAGATAACACCCCCCCATTACGTCATGCTTCAGAAATGTGGAAAATGGTCCGTTTTCAAATGTTTTATTTTTGAACGTCAGTTCACATTTGTAGGTGGATCATCAGTGTTAGAGCTAAAATTAGCATGTTTAAAGTGATTTTCATGCTTCCAGGGGCCCAAAACACAAGATTTATGGAATGGTTAAAAGTGCATGAATATGGCCAATTTACTCACTCTGAGTTCTCAAAAAGGGTTTCTTCACCCCGGGAAGTGAAATAAATACCATTTGGAGGCATTTAATGTTCGAGCAAAAACGGCTGATTTTCGACAAAAGAGATAACACCCCCCCATTACGTCATGCTTCAGAAATGTGGAAAATGGTCCGTTTTCAAATGTTTTATTTTTGAACGTCAGTTCACATTTGTAGGTGGATCATCAGTGTTAGAGCTAAAATTAGCATGTTTAAAGTGATTTTCATGCTTCCAGGGGCTCGGGAAGTTAATTAAATACCATTTGGAGGCATTTAATGTTCGAGCAAAAACGGCTGATTTTCGACAAAAGAGATAACACCCCCCCATTACGTCATGCTTCAGAAATGTGGAAAATGGTCCGTTTTCAAATGTTTTATTTTTGAACGTCAGTTCACATTTGTAGGTGGATCATCAGTGTTAGAGCTAAAATTAGCATGTTTAAAGTGATTTTCATGCTTCCAGGGGCCCAAAACACAAGATTTATGGAATGGTTAAAAGTGCATGAAAATGGCCAATTTACTCACTCTGAGTTCTCAAAAAGGGTTTCTTCACCCCGGGAAGTGAAATAAATACCATTTGGAGGCATTTAATGTTCGAGCAAAAACGGCTGATTTTCGACAAAAGAGATAACACCCCCCCATTACGTCATGCTTCAGAAATGTGGAAAATGGTCAGTTTTCAAATGTTTTATTTTTGAACGTCAGTTCACATTTGTAGGTGGATCATCAGTGTTAGAGCTAAAATTAGCATGTTTAAAGTGATTTTCATGCTTCCAGGGGCCCAAAACACAAGATTTATGGAATGGTTAAAAGTGCATGAAAATGGCCAATTTACTCACTCTGAGTTCTCAAAAAGGGTTTCTTCACCCCGGGAAGTTAATTAAATACCATTTGGAGGCATTTAATGTTCGAGCAAAAACGGCTGATTTTCGACAAAAGAGATAACACCCCCCCATTACGTCATGCTTCAGAAATGTGGAAAATGGTCCGTTTTCAAATGTTTTATTTTTGAACGTCAGTTCACATTTGTAGGTGGATCATCAGTGTTAGAGCTAAAATTAGCATGTTTAAAGTGATTTTCATGCTTCCAGGGGCTCGGGAAGTGAAATAAATACCATTTGGAGGCATTTAATGTTCGAGCAAAAACGGCTGATTTTCGACAAAAGAGATAACACCCCCCCATTACGTCATGCTTCAGAAATGTGGAAAATGGTCCGTTTTCAAATGTTTTATTTTTGAACGTCAGTTCACATTTGTAGGTGGATCATCAGTGTTAGAGCTAAAATTAGCATGTTTAAAGTGATTTTCATGCTTCCAGGGGCTCGGGAAGTTAATTAAATACCATTTGGAGGCATTTAATGTTCGAGCAAAAACGGCTGATTTTCGACAAAAGAGATAACACCCCCCCATTACGTCATGCTTCAGAAATGTGGAAAATGGTCCGTTTTCAAATGTTTTATTTTTGAACGTCAGTTCAGATTTGTAGGTGGATCATCAGTGTTAGAGCTAAAATTAGCATGTTTAAAGTGATTTTCATGCTTCCAGGGGCTCGGGAAGTTAATTAAATACCATTTGGAGGCATTTAATGTTCGCGCAAAAACGGCTGATTTTCGACAAAAGAGATAACACCCCCCCATTACGTCATGCTTCAGAAATGTGGAAAATGGTCTGTTTTCAAATGTTTTATTTTTGAACGTCAGTTCACATTTGTAGGTGGATCATCAGTGTTAGAGCTAAAATTAGCATGTTTAAAGTGATCTTCATGCTTCCAGGGGCCCAAAACACAAGATTTATGGAATGGTTAAAAGTGCATGAAAATGGCCAATTTACTCACTCTGAGTTCTCAAAAAGGGTTTCTTCACCCCGGGAAGTTAATTAAATACCATTTGGAGGCATTTAATGTTCGAGCAAAAACGGCTGATTTTCGACAAAAGAGATAACACCCCCCCATTACGTCATGCTTCAGAAATGTGGAAAATGGTCCGTTTTCAAATGTTTTATTTTTGAACGTCAGTTCACATTTGTAGGTGGATCATCAGTGTTAGAGCTAAAATTAGCATGTTTAAAGTGATTTTTATGCTTCCAGGGGCTCGGGAAGTTAATTAAATACCATTTGGAGGCATTTAATGTTCGAGCAAAAACGGCTGATTTTCGACAAAAGAGATAACACCCCCCCATTACGTCATGCTTCAGAAATGTGGAAAATGGTCCGTTTTCAAATGTTTTATTTTTGAACGTCAGTTCACATTTGTAGGTGGATCATCAGTGTTAGAGCTAAAATTAGCATGTTTAAAGTGATTTTCATGCTTCCAGGGGCCCAAAACACAAGATTTATGGAATGGTTAAAAGTGCATGAAAATGGCCAATTTACTCACTCTGAGTTCTCAAAAAGGGTTTCTTCACCCCGGGAAGTTAATTAAATACCATTTGGAGGCATTTATTGTTCGAGCAAAAACAGCTGATTTTCGACAAAAGAGATAACACCCCCCCATTACGTCATGCTTCAGAAATGTGGAAAATGGTCCGTTTTCAAATGTTTTATTTTTGAACGTCAGTTCACATTTGTAGGTGGATCATCAGTGTTAGAGCTAAAATTAGCATGTTTAAAGTGATTTTCATGCTTCCAGGGGCTCGGGAAGTTAATTAAATACCATTTGGAGGCATTTAATGTTCGAGCAAAAACGGCTGATTTTCGACAAAAGAGATAACACCCCCCCATTACGTCATGCTTCAGAAATGTGGAAAATGGTCCGTTTTCAAATGTTTTATTTTTGAACGTCAGTTCACATTTGTAGGTGGATCATCAGTGTTAGAGCTAAAATTAGCATGTTTAAAGTGATTTTCATGCTTCCAGGGGCCCAAAACACAAGATTTATGGAATGGTTAAAAGTGCATGAAAATGGCCAATTTACTCACTCTGAGTTCTCAAAAAGGGTTTCTTCACCCCGGGAAGTTAATTAAATACCATTTGGAGGCATTTAATGTTCGAGCAAAAACGGCTGATTTTCGACAAAAGAGATAACACCCCCCCCATTACGTCATGCTTCAGAAATGTGGAAAATGGTCCGTTTTCAAATGTTTTATTTTTGAACGTCAGTTCACATTTGTAGGTGGATCATCAGTGTTAGAGCTAAAATTAGCATGTTTAAAGTGATTTTCATGCTTCCAGGGGCTCGGGAAGTTAATTAAATACCATTTGGAGGCATTTAATGTTCGAGCAAAAACGGCTGATTTTCGACAAAAGAGATAACACCCCCCCATTACGTCATGCTTCAGAAATGTGGAAAATGGTCCGTTTTCAAATGTTTTATTTTTGAACGTCAGTTCACATTTGTAGGTGGATCATCAGTGTTAGAGCTAAAATTAGCATGTTTAAAGTGATTTTCATGCTTCCAGGGGCTCGGGAAGTTAATTAAATACCATTTGGAGGCATTTAATGTTCGAGCAAAAACGGCTGATTTTCGACAAAAGAGATAACACCCCCCCATTACGTCATGCTTCAGAAATGTGGAAAATGGTCCGTTTTCAAATGTTTTATTTTTGAACGTCAGTTCACATTTGTAGGTGGATCATCAGTGTTAGAGCTAAAATTAGCATGTTTAAAGTGATTTTCATGCTTCCAGGGGCCCAAAACACAAGATTAATGGAATGGTTAAAAGTGCATGAAAATGGCCAATTTACTCACTCTGAGTTCTCAAAAAGGGTTTCTTCACCCCGGGAAGTGAAATAAATACCATTTGGAGGCCTTTAATGTTCGAGCAAAAACGGCTGATTTTCGACAAAAGAGATAACACCCCCCATTACGTCATGCTTCAGAAATGTGGAAAATGGTCCGTTTTCAAATGTTTTATTTTTGAACGTCAGTTCACATTTGTAGGTGGATCATCAGTGTTAGAGCTAAAATTAGCATGTTTAAAGTGATTTTCATGCTTCCACGGGCCCAAAACACAAGATTTATGGAATGGTTAAAAGTGCATGAAAATGGCCAATTTACTCACTCTGAGTTCTCAAAAAGGGTTTCTTCACCCCGGGAAGTTAATTAAATACCATTTGGAGGCATTTAATGTTCGAGCAAAAACGGCTGATTTTCGACAAAAGAGATAACACCCCCCCATTACGTCATGCTTCAGAAATGTGGAAAATGGTCCGTTTTCAAATGTTTTATTTTTGAACGTCAGTTCACATTTGTAGGTGGATCATCAGTGTTAGAGCTAAAATTAGCATGTTTAAAGTGATTTTCATGCTTCCAGGGGCTCGGGAAGTTAATTAAATACCATTTGGAGGCATTTAATGTTCGAGCAAAAACGGCTGATTTTCGACAAAAGAGATAACACCCCCCCATTACGTCATGCTTCAGAAATGTGGAAAATGGTCAGTTTTCAAATGTTTTATCTTTGAACGTCAGTTCACATTTGTAGGTGGATCATCAGTGTTAGAGCTAAAATTAGCATGTTTAAAGTGATTTTCATGCTTCCAGGGGCCCAAAACACAAGATTTATGGAATGGTTAAAAGTGCATGAAAATGGCCAATTTACTCACTCTGAGTTCTCAAAAAGGGTTTCTTCACCCCGGGAAGTTAATTAAATACCATTTGGAGGCATTTAATGTTCGAGCAAAAACGGCTGATTTTCGACAAAAGAGATAACACCCCCCCATTACGTCATGCTTCAGAAATGTGGAAAATGGTCCGTTTTCAAATGTTTTATTTTTGAACGTCAGTTCACATTTGTAGGTGGATCATCAGTGTTAGAGCTAAAATTAGCATGTTTAAAGTGATTTTCATGCTTCCAGGGGCTCGGGAAGTGAAATAAATACCATTTGGAGGCATTTAATGTTCGAGCAAAAACGGCTGATTTTCGACAAAAGAGATAACACCCCCCCATTACGTCATGCTTCAGAAATGTGGAAAATGGTCCGTTTTCAAATGTTTTATTTTTGAACGTCAGTTCACATTTGTAGGTGGATCATCAGTGTTAGAGCTAAAATTAGCATGTTTAAAGTGATTTTCATGCTTCCAGGGGCTCGGGAAGTTAATTAAATACCATTTGGAGGCATTTAATGTTCGCGCAAAAACGGCTGATTTTCGACAAAAGAGATAACACCCCCCCATTACGTCATGCTTCAGAAATGTGGAAAATGGTCCGTTTTCAAATGTTTTATTTTTGAACGTCAGTTCACATTTGTAGGTGGATCATCAGTGTTAGAGCTAAAATTAGCATGTTTAAAGTGATTTTCATGCTTCCAGGGGCCCAAAACACAAGATTTATGGAATGGTTAAAAGTGCATGAAAATGGCCAATTTACTCACTCTGAGTTCTCAAAAAGGGTTTCTTCACCCCGGGAAGTTAATTAAATACCATTTGGAGGCATTTAATGTTCGAGCAAAAACGGCTGATTTTCGACAAAAGAGATAACACCCCCCCATTACGTCATGCTTCAGAAATGTGGAAAATGGTCCGTTTTCAAATGTTTTATTTTTGAACGTCAGTTCACATTTGTAGGTGGATCATCAGTGTTAGAGCTAAAATTAGCATGTTTAAAGTGATTTTCATGCTTCCAGGGGCTCGGGAAGTTAATTAAATACCATTTGGAGGCATTTAATGTTCGAGCAAAAACGGCTGATTTTCGACAAAAGAGATAACACCCCCCCATTACGTCATGCTTCAGAAATGTGGAAAATGGGCCGTTTTCAAATGTTTTATTTTTGAACGTCAGTTCACATTTGTAGGTGGATCATCAGTGTTAGAGCTAAAATTAGCATGTTTAAAGTGATTTTCATGCTTCCAGGGGCCCAAAACACAAGATTTATGGAATGGTTAAAAGTGCATGAAAATGGCCAATTTACTCACTCTGAGTTCTCAAAAAGGGTTTCTTCACCCCGGGAAGTTAATTAAATACCATTTGGAGGCATTTAATGTTCGAGCAAAAACGGCTGATTTTCGACAAAAGAGATAACACCCCCCATTACGTCATGCTTCAGAAATGTGGAAAATGGTCCGTTTTCAAATGTTTTATTTTTGAACGTCAGTTCACATTTGTAGGTGAATCATCAGTGTTAGAGCTAAAATTAGCATGTTTAAAGTGATTTTCATGCTTCCAGGGGCTCGGGAAGTTAATTAAATACCATTTGGAGGCATTTAATGTTCGAGCAAAAACGGCTGATTTTCGACAAAAGAGATAACACCCCCCCATTACGTCATGCTTCAGAAATGTGGAAAATGTTCCGTTTTCAAATGTTTTATTTTTGAACGTCAGTTCACATTTGTAGGTGGATCATCAGTGTTAGAGCTAAAATTAGCATGTTTAAAGTGATTTTCATGCTTCCAGGGGCCCAAAACACAAGATTTATGGAATGGTTAAAAGTGCATGAAAATGGCCAATTTACTCACTCTGAGTTCTCAAAAAGGGTTTCTTCACCCCGGGAAGTTAATTAAATACCATTTGGAGGCATTTAATGTTCGAGCAAAAACGGCTGATTTTCGACAAAAGAGATAACTCCCCCCCATTACATCCTGCTTCAGAAATGTGGAAAATGGTCCGTTTTCAAATGTTTTATTTTTGAACGTCAGTTCACATTTGTAGGTGGATCATCAGTGTTAGAGCTAAAATTAGCATGTTTAAAGTGATTTTCATGCTTCCAGGGGCTTGGGAAGTTAATTAAATACCATTTGGAGGCATTTAATGTTCGAGCAAAAACGGCTGATTTTCGACAAAAGAGATAACACCCCCCATTACGTCATGCTTCAGAAATGTGGAAAATGGTCCGTTTTCAAATGTTTTATTTTTGAACGTCAGTTCACATTTGTAGGTGGATCATCAGTGTTAGAGCTAAAATTAGCATGTTTAAAGTGATTTTCATGCTTCCAGGGGCTCGGGAAGTTAATTAAATACCGTTTGGAGGCATTTAATGTTCGAGCAAAAACGGCTGATTTTCGACAAAAGAGATAACACCCCCCCATTACGTCATGCTTCAGAAATGTGGAAAATGGTCCGTTTTCAAATGTTTTATTTTTGAACGTCAGTTCACATTTGTAGGTGGATCATCAGTGTTAGAGCTAAAATTAGCATGTTTAAAGTGATTTTCATGCTTCCAGGGGCCCAAAACACAAGATTTATGGAATGGTTAAAAGTGCATGAAAATGGCCAATTTACTCACTCTGAGTTCTCAAAAAGGGTTTCTTCACCCCGGGAAGTTAATTAAATACCATTTGGAGGCATTTAATGTTCGAGCAAAAACGGCTGATTTTCGACAAAAGAGATAACACCCCCCCATTACGTCATGCTTCAGAAATGTGGAAAATGGTCCGTTTTCAAATGTTTTATTTTTGAACGTCAGTTCACATTTGTAGGTGGATCATCAGTGTTAGAGCTAAAATTAGCATGTTTAAAGTGATTTTCATGCTTCCAGGGGCTCGGGAAGTTAATTAAATACCATTTGGAGGCATTTAATGTTCGAGCAAAAACGGCTGATTTTCGACAAAAGAGATAACACCCCCCCATTACGTCATGCTTCAGAAATGTGGAAAATGGTCCGTTTTCAAATGTTTTATTTTTGAACGTCAGTTCACATTTGTAGGTGGATCATCAGTGTTAGAGCTAAAATTAGCATGTTTAAAGTGATTTTCATGCTTCCAGGGGCTCGGGAAGTTAATTAAATACCATTTGGAGGCATTTAATGTTCGAGCAAAGACGGCTGATTTTCGACAAAAGAGATAACACCCCCCCATTACGTCATGCTTCAGAAATGTGGAAAATGGTCCGTTTTCAAATGTTTTATTTTTGAACGTCAGTTCACATTTGTAGGTGGATCATCAGTGTTAGAGCTAAAATTAGCATGTTTAAAGTGCTTTTCATGCTTCCAGGGGCCCAAAACACAAGATTTATGGAATGGTTAAAAGTGCATGAAAATGGCCAATTTACTCACTCTGAGTTCTCAAAAAGGGTTTCTTCACCCCGGGAAGTTAATTAAATACCATTTGGAGGCATTTAATGTTCGAGCAAAAACGGCTGATTTTCGACAAAAGAGATAACACCCCCCCATTACGTCATGCTTCAGAAATGTGGAAAATGGTCCGTTTTCAAATGTTTTATTTTTGAACGTCAGTTCACATTTGTAGGTGGATCATCAGTGTTAGAGCTAAAATTAGCATGTTTAAAGTGATTTTCATGCTTCCAGGGGCTCGGGAAGTTAATTAAATACCATTTGGAGGCATTTAATGTTCGAGCAAAAACGGCTGATTTTCGACAAAAGAGATAACACCCCCCCATTACGTCATGCTTCAGAAATGTGGAAAATGGTCCGTTTTCAAATGTTTTATTTTTGAACGTCAGTTCACATTTGTAGGTGGATCATCAGTGTTAGAGCTAAAATTAGCATGTTTAAAGTGATTTTCATGCTTCCAGGTGCTCTCGAAGTTAATTAAATACCATTTGGAGGCATTTAATGTTCGAGCAAAAACGGCTGATTTTCGACAAAAGAGATAACACCCCCCCATTACGTCATGCTTCAGAAATGTGGAAAATGGTCCGTTTTCAAATGTTTTATTTTTGAACGTCAGTTCACATTTGTAGGTGGATCATCAGTGTTAGAGCTAAAATTAGCATGTTTAAAGTGATTTTCATGCTTCCAGGGGCTCGGGAAGTGAAATAAATACCATTTGGAGGCATTTAATGTTCGAGCAAAAACTGCTGATTTTCGACAAAAGAGATAACACCCCCCCATTACGTCATGCTTCAGAAATGTGGAAAATGGTCCGTTTTCAAATGTTTTATTTTTGAACGTCAGTTCACATTTGTAGGTGGATCATCAGTGTTAGAGCTAAAATTAGCATGTTTAAAGTGATTTTCATGCTTCCAGGGGCTCAGGAAGTGAAATAAATACCATTTGGAGGCATTTAATGTTCGAGCAAAAACGGCTGATTTTCGACAAAAGAGATAACACCCCCCCATTACGTCATGCTTCAGAAATGTGGAAAATGGTCCGTTTTCAAATGTTTTATTTTTGAACGTCAGTTCACATTTGTAGGTGGATCATCAGTGTTAGAGCTAAAATTAGCATGTTTAAAGTGATTTTCATGCTTCCAGGGGCCCAAAACACAAGATTTATGGAATGGTTAAAAGTGCATGAAAATGGCCAAATTACTCACTCTGAGTTCTCAAAAAGGGTTTCTTCACCCCGGGAAGTTAATTAAATACCATTTGGAGGCATTTAATGTTCGAGCAAAAACGGCTGATTTTCGACAAAAGAGATAACACCCCCCCCATTACGTCATGCTTCAGAAATGTGGAAAATGGTCCGTTTTCAAATGTTTTATTTTTGAACGTCAGTTCACATTTGTAGGTGGATCATCAGTGTTAGAGCTAAAATTAGCATGTTTAAAGTGATTTTCATTCTTCCAGGGGCTCGGGAAGTTAATTAAATACCATTTGGAGGCATTTAATGTTCGAGCAAAAACGGCTGATTTTCGACAAAAGAGATAACACCCCCCCATTACGTCATGCTTCAGAAATGTGGAAAATGGTCCGTTTTCAAATGTTTTATTTTTGAACGTCAGTTCACATTTGTAGGTGGATCATCAGTGTTAGAGCTAAAATTAGCATGTTTAAAGTGATTTTCATGCTTCCAGGGGCCCAAAACACAAGATTTATGGAATGGTTAAAAGTGCATGAAAATGGCCAATTTACTCACTCTGAGTTCTCAAAAAGGGTTTCTTCACCCCGGGAAGTGAAATAAATACCATTTGGAGGCATTTATTGTTCGAGCAAAAACGGCTGATTTTCGACAAAAGAGATAACACCCCCCCATTACGTCATGCTTCAGAAATGTGGAAAATGGTCCGTTTTCAAATGTTTTATTTTTGAACGTCAGTTCACATTTGTAGGTGGATCATCAGTGTTAGAGCTAAAATTAGCATGTTTAAAGTGATTTTCATGCTTCCAGGGGCTCGGGAAGTTAATTAAATACCATTTGGAGGCATTTAATGTTCGAGCAAAAACGGCTGATTTTCGACAAAAGAGATAACACCCCCCCATTACGTCATGCTTCAGAAATGTGGAAAATGGTCCGTTTTCAAATGTTTAATTTTTGAACGTCAGTTCACATTTGTAGGTGGATCATCAGTGTTAGAGCTAAAATTAGCATGTTTAAAGTAATTTTCATGCTTCCAGGGGCCCAAAACACAAGATTTATGGAATGGTTAAAAGTGCATGAAAATGGCCAATTTACTCACTCTGAGTTCTCAAAAAGGGTTTCTTCACCCCGGGAAGTTAATTAAATACCATTTGGAGGCATTTAATGTTCGAGCAAAAACGGCTGATTTTCGACAAAAGATATAACACCCCCCCATTACGTCATGCTTCAGAAATGTGGAAAATGGTCCGTTTTCAAATGTTTTATTTTTGAACGTCAGTTCACATTTGTAGGTGGATCATCAGTGTTAGAGCTAAAATTAGTATGTTTAAAGTGATTTTCATGCTTCCAGGGGCTCGGGAAGTTAATTAAATACCATTTGGAGGCATTTAATGTTCGAGAAAAAACGGCTGATTTTCGACAAAAGAGATAACACCCCCCCATTACGTCATGCTTCAGAAATGTGGAAAATGGTCCGTTTTCAAATGTTTTATTTTTGAACGTCAGTTCACATTTGTAGGTGGATCATCAGTGTTAGAGCTAAAATTAGCATGTTTAAAGTGATTTTCATGCTTCCAGGGGCCCAAAACACAAGATTTATGGAATGGTTAAAAGTGCATGAAAATGGCCAATTTACTCACTCTGAGTTCTCAAAAAGGGTTTCTTCACCCCGGGAAGTGAAATAAATACCATTTGGAGGCATTTAATGTTCGAGCAAAAACGGCTGATTTTCGACAAAAGAGATAACACCCCCCCATTACGTCATGCTTCAGAAATGTGGAAAATGGTCCGTTTTCAAATGTTTTATTTTTGAACGTCAGTTCACATTTGTAGGTGGATCATCAGTGTTAGAGCTAAAATTAGCATGTTTAAAGTGATTTTCATGCTTCCAGGGGCTCGGGAAGTTAATTAAATACCATTTGGAGGCATTTAATGTTCGAGCAAAAACGGCTGATTTTCGACAAAAGAGATAACACCCCCCCATTACGTCATGCTTCAGAAATGTGGAAAATGGTCCGTTTTCAAATGTTTTATTTTTGAACGTCAGTTCACATTTGTAGGTGGATCATCAGTGTTAGAGCTAAAATTAGCATGTTTAAAGTGATTTTCATGCTTCCAGGGGCTCGGGAAGTTAATTAAATACCATTTGGAGGCATTTAATGTTCGAGCAAAAACGGCTGATTTTCGACAAAAGAGATAACACCCCCCCATTACGTCATGCTTCAGAAATGTGGAAAATGGTCCGTTTTCAAATGTTTTATTTTTGAACGTCAGTTCACATTTGTAGGTGGATCATCAGTGTTAGAGCTAAAATTAGCATGTTTAAAGTGATTTTCATGCTTCCAGGGGCCCAAAACACAAGATTTATGGAATGGTTAAAAGTGCATGAAAATGGCCAATTTACTCACTCTGAGTTCTCAAAAAGGGTTTCTTCACCCCGGGAAGTGAAATAAATACCATTTGGAGGCATTTAATGTTCGAGCAAAAACGGCTGATTTTCGACAAAAGAGATAACACCCCCCCATTACGTCATGCTTCAGAAATGTGGAAAATGGTCCGTTTTCAAATGTTTTATTTTTGAACGTCAGTTCACATTTGTAGGTGGATCGTCAGTGTTAGAGCTAAAATTAGCATGTTTAAAGTGATTTTCATGCTTCCAGGGGCTCGGGAAGTTAATTAAATACCATTTGGAGGCATTTAATGTTCGAGCAAAAACGGCTGATTTTCGACAAAAGAGATAACACCCCCCCATTACGTCATGCTTCAGAAATGTGGAAAATGGTCCGTTTTCAAATGTTTAATTTTTGAACGTCAGTTCACATTTGTAGGTGGATCATCAGTGTTAGAGCTAAAATTAGCATGTTTAAAGTGATTTTCATGCTTCCAGGGGCCCAAAACACAAGATTTATGGAATGGTTAAAAGTGCATGAAAATGGCCAATTTACTCACTCTGAGTTCTCAAAAAGGGTTTCTTCACCCCGGGAAGTTAATTAAATACCATTTGGAGGCATTTAATGTTCGAGCAAAAACGGCTGATTTTCGACAAAAGAGATAACACCCCCCCATTACGTCATGCTTCAGAAATGTGGAAAATGGTCCGTTTTCAAATGTTTTATTTTTGAACGTCAGTTCACATTTGTAGGTGGATCATCAGTGTTAGAGCTAAAATTAGTATGTTTAAAGTGATTTTCATGCTTCCAGGGGCTCGGGAAGTTAATTAAATACCATTTGGAGGCATTTAATGTTCGAGAAAAAACGGCTGATTTTCGACAAAAGAGATAACACCCCCCCATTACGTCATGCTTCAGAAATGTGGAAAATGGTCCGTTTTCAAATGTTTTATTTTTGAACGTCAGTTCACATTTGTAGGTGGATCATCAGTGTTAGAGCTAAAATTAGCATGTTTAAAGTGATTTTCATGCTTCCAGGGGCCCAAAACACAAGATTTATGGAATGGTTAAAAGTGCATGAAAATGGCCAATTTACTCACTCTGAGTTCTCAAAAAGGGTTTCTTCACCCCGGGAAGTTAATTAAATACCATTTGGAGGCATTTAATGTTCGAGCAAAAACGGCTGATTTTCGACAAAAGAGATAACACCCCCCCATTACGTCATGCTTCAGAAATGTGGAAAATGGTCCGTTTTCAAATGTTTTATTTTTGAACGTCAGTTCACATTTGTAGGTGGATCATCAGTGTTAGAGCTAAAATTAGCATGTTTAAAGTGATTTTCATGCTTCCAGGGGCTCGGGAAGTTAATTAAATACCATTTGGAGGCATTTAATGTTCGAGCAAAAACGGCTGATTTTCGACAAAAGAGATAACACCCCCCCATTACGTCATGCTTCAGAAATGTGGAAAATGGTCCGTTTTCAAATGTTTTATTTTTGAACGTCAGTTCACATTTGTAGGTGGATCATCAGTGTTAGAGCTAAAATTAGCATGTTTAAAGTGATTTTCATGCTTCCAGGGGCCCAAAACACAAGATTTATGGAATGGTTAAAAGTGCATGAAAATGGCCAATTTACTCACTCTGAGTTCTCAAAAAGGGTTTCTTCACCCCAGGAAGTTAATTAAATACCATTTGGAGGCATTTAATGTTCGAGCAAAAACGGCTGATTTTCAAAAAAAGAGATAACACCCCCCCATTACGTCATGCTTCAGAAATGTGGAAAATGGTCCGTTTTCAAATGTTTTATTTTTGAACGTCAGTTCACATTTGTAGGTGGATCATCAGTGTTAGAGCTAAAATTAGCATGTTTAAAGTGATTTTCATGCTTCCAGGGGCTCGGGAAGTGAAATAAATACCATTTGGAGGCATTTAATGTTCGAGCAAAAACGGCTGATTTTCGACAAAAGAGATAACACCCCCCCATTACGTCATGCTTCAGAAATGTGGAAAATGGTCCGTTTTCAAATGTTTTATTTTTGAACGTCAGTTCACATTTGTAGGTGGATCATCAGTGTTAGAGCTAAAATTAGCATGTTTAAAGTGATTTTCATGCTTCCAGGGGCTCGGGAAGTTAATTAAATACCATTTGGAGGCATTTAATGTTCGAGCAAAAACGGCTGATTTTCGACAAAAGAGATAACACCCCCCCATTACGTCATGCTTCAGAAATGTGGAAAATGGTCCGTTTTCAAATGTTTTATTTTTGAACGTCAGTTCACATTTGTAGGTGGATCATCAGTGTTAGAGCTAAAATTAGCATGTTTAAAGTGATTTTCATGCTTCCAGGCGCCCAAAACACAAGATTTATGGAATGGTTAAAAGTGCATGAAAATGGCCAATTTACTCACTCTGAGTTCTCAAAAAGGGTTTCTTCACCCCGGGAAGTTAATTAAATACCATTTGGAGGCATTTAATGTTCGAGCAAAAACGGCTGATTTTCGACAATAGAGATAACACCCCCCCATTACGTCATGCTTCAGAAATGTGGAAAATGGTCCGTTTTCAAATGTTTTATTTTTGAACGTCAGTTCACATTTGTAGGTGGATCATCAGTGTTAGAGCTAAAATTAGCATGTTTAAAGTGATTTTCATGCTTCCAGGGGCTCGGGAAGTTAATTAAATACCATTTGGAGGCATTTAATGTTCGAGCAAAAACGGCTGATTTTCGACAAAAGAGATAACACCCCCCCATTACGTCATGCTTCAGAAATGTGGAAAATGGTCCGTTTTCAAATGTTTTATTTTTGAACGTCAGTTCACATTTGTAGGTGGATCATCAGTGTTAGAGCTAAAATTAGCATGTTTAAAGTGATTTTCATGCTTCCAGGGGCCCAAAACACAAGATTTATGGAATGGTTAAAAGTGCATGAAAATGGCCAATTTACTCACTCTGAGTTCTCAAAAAGGGTTTCTTCACCCCGGGAAGTTAATTAAATACCATTTGGAGGCATTTAATGTTCGAGCAAAAACGGCTGATTTTCAAAAAAAGAGATAACACCCCCCCATTACGTCATGCTTCAGAAATGTGGAAAATGGTCCGTTTTCAAATGTTTTATTTTTGAACGTCAGTTCACATTTGTAGGTGGATCATCAGTGTTAGAGCTAAAATTAGCATGTTTAAAGTGATTTTCATGCTTCCAGGGGCTCGGGAAGTGAAATAAATACCATTTGGAGGCATTTAATGTTCGAGCAAAAACGGCTGATTTTCGACAAAAGAGATAACACCCCCCCATTACGTCATGCTTCAGAAATGTGGAAAATGGTCCGTTTTCAAATGTTTTATTTTTGAACGTCAGTTCACATTTGTAGGTGGATCATCAGTGTTAGAACTAAAATTAGCATGTTTAAAGTGATTTTCATGCTTCCAGGGGCTCGGGAAGTTAATTAAATACCATTTGGAGGCATTTAATGTTCGAGCAAAAACGGCTGATTTTCGACAAAAGAGATAACACCCCCCCATTACGTCATGCTTCAGAAATGTGGAAAATGGTCCGTTTTCAAATGTTTTATTTTTGAACGTCAGTTCACATTTGTAGGTGGATCATCAGTGTTAGAGCTAAAATTAGCATGTTTAAAGTGATTTTCATGCTTCCAGGGGCTCGGGAAGTTAATTAAATACCATTTGGAGGCATTTAATGTTCGAGCAAAAACGGCTGATTTTCGACAAAAGAGATAACACCCCCCCATTACGTCATGCTTCAGAAATGTGGAAAATGGTCCGTTTTCAAATGTTTTATTTTTGAACGTCAGTTCACATTTGTAGGTGGATCATCAGTGTTAGAGCTAAAATTAGCATGTTTAAAGTGATTTTCATGCTTCCAGGGGCCCAAAACACAAGATTTATGGAATGGTTAAAAGTGCATGAAAATGGCCAATTTACTCACTCTGAGTTCTCAAAAAGGGTTTCTTCACCCCGGGAAGTTAATTAAATACCATTTGGAGGCATTTAATGTTCGAGCAAAAACGGCTGATTTTCGACAAAAGAGATAACACCCCCCCATTACGTCATGCTTCAGAAATGTGGAAAATGGTCCGTTTTCAAATGTTTTATTTTTGAACGTCAGTTCACATTTGTAGGTGGATCATCAGTGTTAGAGCTAAAATTAGCATGTTTTAAGTGATTTTCATGCTTCCAGGGGCTCGGGAAGTTAATTAAATACCATTTGGAGGCATTTAATGTTTGAGCAAAAACGGCTGATTTTCGACAAAAGAGATAACACCCCCCCATTACGTCATGCTTCAGAAATGTGGAAAATGGTCCGTTTTCAAATGTTTTATTTTTGAACGTCAGTTCACATTTGTAGGTGGATCATCAGTGTTAGAGCTAAAATTAGCATGTTTAAAGTGATTTTCATGCTTCCAGGTGCTCTCGAAGTTAATTAAATACCATTTGGAGGCATTTAATGTTCGAGCAAAAACGGCTGATTTTCGACAAAAGAGATAACACCCCCCCATTACGTCATGCTTCAGAAATGTGGAAAATGGTCCGTTTTCAAATGTTTTATTTTTGAACGTCAGTTCACATTTGTAGGTGGATCATCAGTGTTACAGCTAAAATTAGCATGTTTAAAGTGATTTTCATGCTTCCAGGGGCTCGGGAAGTGAAATAAATACCATTTGGAGGCATTTAATGTTCGAGCAAAAACGGCTGATTTTCGACAAAAGAGATAACACCCCCCCATTACGTCATGCTTCAGAAATGTGGAAAATGGTCCGTTTTCAAATGTTTTATTTTTGAACGTCAGTTCACATTTGTAGGTGGATCATCAGTGTTAGAGCTAAAATTAGCATGTTTAAAGTGATTTTCATGCTTCCAGGGGCTCGGGCAGTTAATTAAATACCATTTGGAGGCATTTAATGTTCGAGCAAAAAAGGCTGATTTTCGACAAAAGAGATAACACCCCCCCATTATGTCATGCTTCAGAAATGTGGAAAATGGTCCGTTTTCAAATGTTTTATTTTTGAACGTCAGTTCACATTTGTAGGTGGATCATCAGTGTTAGAGCTAAAATTAGCATGTTTAAAGTGATTTTCATGCTTCCAGGGGCCCAAAACACAAGATTTATGGAATGGTTAAAAGTGCATGAAAATGGCCAATTTACTCACTCTGAGTTCTCAAAAAGGGTTTCTTCACCCCGGGAAGTGAAATAAATACCATTCGGAGGCATTTAATGTTCGAGCAAAAACGGCTGATTTTCGACAAAAGAGATAACACCCCCCCATTACGTCATGCTTCAGAAATGTGGAAAATGGTCCGTTTTCAAATGTTTTATTTTTGAACGTCAGTTCACATTTGTAGGTGGATCATCAGTGTTAGAGCTAAAATTAGCATGTTTAAAGTGATTTTCATGCTTCCAGGGGCTCGGGAAGTGAAATAAATACCATTTGGAGGCATTTAATGTTCGAGCAAAAACGGCTGATTTTCGACAAAAGAGATAACACCCCCCCATTACGTCATGCTTCAGAAATGTGGAAAATGGTCCGTTTTCAAATGTTTTATTTTTGAACGTCAGTTCACATTTGTAGGTGGATCATCAGTGTTAGAGCTAAAATTAGCATGTTTAAAGTGATTTTCATGCTTCCAGGGGCTCGGGAAGTTAATTAAATACCATTTGGAGGCATTTAATGTTCGAGCAAAAACGGCTGATTTTCGACAAAAGAGATAACACCCCCCCATTACGTCATGCTTCAGAAATGTGGAAAATGGTCCGTTTTCAAATGTTTTATTTTTGAACGTCAGTTCACATTTGTAGGTGGATCATCAGTGTTAGAGCTAAAATTAGCATGTTTAAAGTGATTTTCATGCTTCCAGGGGCCCAAAACACAAGATTTATGGAATGGTTAAAAGTGCATGAAAATGGCCAATTTACTCACTCTGAGTTCTCAAAAAGGGTTTCTTCACCCCGGGAAGTGAAATAAATACCATTTGGAGGCATTTAATGTTCGAGCAAAAACGGCTGATTTTCGACAAAAGAGATAACACCCCCCCATTACGTCATGCTTCAGAAATGTGGAAAATGGTCAGTTTTCAAATGTTTTATTTTTGAACGTCAGTTCACATTTGTAGGTGGATCATCAGTGTTAGAGCTAAAATTAGCATGTTTAAAGTGATTTTCATGCTTCCAGGGGCCCAAAACACAAGATTTATGGAATGGTTAAAAGTGCATGAATATGGCCAATTTACTCACTCTGAGTTCTCAAAAAGGGTTTCTTCACCCCGGGAAGTTAATTAAATACCATTTGGAGGCATTTAATGTTCGAGCAAAAACGGCTGATTTTCGACAAAAGAGATAACACCCCCCCATTACGTCATGCTTCAGAAATGTGGAAAATGGTCCGTTTTCAAATGTTTTATTTTTGAACGTCAGTTCACATTTGTAGGTGGATCATCAGTGTTAGAGCTAAAATTAGCATGTTTAAAGTGATTTTCATGCTTCCAGGGGCTCGGGAAGTTAATTAAATACCATTTGGAGGCATTTAATGTTCGAGCAAAAACGGCTGATTTTCGACAAAAGAGATAACACCCCCCCATTACGTCATGCTTCAGAAATGTGGAAAATGGTCCGTTTTCAAATGTTTTATTTTTGAACGTCAGTTCACATTTGTAGGTGGATCATCAGTGTTAGAGCTAAAATTAGCATGTTTAAAGTGATTTTCATGCTTCCAGGGGCTCGGGAAGTGAAATAAATACCATTTGGAGGCATTTAATGTTCGAGCAAAAACGGCTGATTTTCGACAAAAGAGATAACACCCCCCCATTACGTCATGCTTCAGAAATGTGGAAAATGGTCCGTTTTCAAATGTTTTATTTTTGAACGTCAGTTCACATTTGTAGGTGGATCATCAGTGTTAGAGCTAAAATTAGCATGTTTAAAGTGATTTTCATGCTTCCAGGGGCTCGGGAAGTTAATTAAATACCATTTGGAGGCATTTAATGTTCGAGCAAAAACGGCTGATTTTCGACAAAAGAGATAACACCCCCCCATTACGTCATGCTTCAGAAATGTGGAAAATGGTCCGTTTTCAAATGTTTTATTTTTGAACGTCAGTTCACATTTGTAGGTGGATCATCAGTGTTAGAGCTAAAATTAGCATGTTTAAAGTGATTTTCATGCTTCCAGGGGCTCGGGAAGTTAATTAAATACCATTTGGAGGCATTTAATGTTCGAGCAAAAACGGCTGATTTTCGACAAAAGAGATAACACCCCCCCATTACGTCATGCTTCAGAAATGTGGAAAATGGTCCGTTTTCAAATGTTTTATTTTTGAACGTCAGTTCACATTTGTAGGTGGATCATCAGTGTTAGAGCTAAAATTAGCATGTTTAAAGTGATTTTCATGCTTCCAGGGGCCCAAAACACAAGATTTATGGAATGGTTAAAAGTGCATGAAAATGGCCAATTTACTCACTCTGAGTTCTCAAAAAGGGTTTCTTCACCCCGGGAAGTGAAATAAATACCATTTGGAGGCATTTAATGTTCGAGCAAAAACGGCTGATTTTCGACAAAAGAGATAACACCCCCCCATTACGTCATGCTTCAGAAATGTGGAAAATGGTCCGTTTTCAAATGTTTTATTTTTGAACGGCAGTTCACATTTGTAGGTGGATCATCAGTGTTAGAGCTAAAATTAGCATGTTTAAAGTGATTTTCATGCTTCCAGGGGCTCGGGAAGTTAATTAAATACCATTTGGAGGCATTTAATGTTCGAGCAAAAACGGCTGATTTTCGACAAAAGAGATAACACCCCCCCATTACGTCATGCTTCAGAAATGTGGAAAATGGTCCGTTTTCAAATGTTTTATTTTTGAACGTCAGTTCACATTTGTAGGTGGATCATCAGTGTTAGAGCTAAAATTAGCATGTTTAAAGTGATTTTCATGCTTCCAGGGGCCCAAAACACAAGATTTATGGAATGGTTAAAAGTGCATGAAAATGGCCAATTTACTCACTCTGAGTTCTCAAAAAGGGTTTCTTCACCCCGGGAAGTTAATTAAATACCATTTGGAGGCATTTAATGTTCGAGCAAAAACGGCTGATTTTCGACAAAAGAGATAACACCCCCCCATTACGTCATGCTTCAGAAATGTGGAAAATGGTCCGTTTTCAAATGTTTTATTTTTGAACGTCAGTTCACATTTGTAGGTGGATCATCAGTGTTAGAGCTAAAATGAGCATGTTTAAAGTGATTTCCATGCTTCCAGGGGCTCGGGAAGTTAATTAAATACCATTTGGAGGCATTTAATGTTCGAGAAAAAACGGCTGATTTTCGACAAAAGAGATAACACCCCCCCATTACGTCATGCTTCAGAAATGTGGAAAATGGTCCGTTTTCAAATGTTTTATTTTTGAACGTCAGTTCACATTTGTAGGTGGATCATCAGTGTTAGAGCTAAAATTAGCATGTTTAAAGTGATTTTCATGCTTCCAGGGGCCCAAAACACAAGATTTATGGAATGGTTAAAAGTGCATGAAAATGGCCAATTTACTCACTCTGAGTTCTCAAAAAGGGTTTCTTCACCCCGGGAAGTGAAATAAATACCATTTGGAGGCATTTAATGTTCGAGCAAAAACGGCTGATTTTCGACAAAAGAGATAACACCCCCCCATTACGTCATGCTTCAGAAATGTGGAAAATGGTCCGTTTTCAAATGTTTTATTTTTGAACGTCAGTTCACATTTGTAGGTGGATCATCAGTGTTAGAGCTAAAATTAGCATGTTTAAAGTGATTTTCATGCTTCCAGGGGCTCGGGAAGTTAATTAAATACCATTTGGAGGCATTTAATGTTCGAGCAAAAACGGCTGATTTTCGACAAAAGAGATAACACCCCCCCATTACGTCATGCTTCAGAAATGTGGAAAATGGTCCGTTTTCAAATGTTTTATTTTTGAACGTCAGTTCACATTTGTAGGTGGATCATCAGTGTTAGAGCTAAAATTAGCATGTTTAAAGTGATTTTCATGCTTCCATGGGCCCAAAACACAAGATTTATGGAATGGTTAAAAGTGCATGAAAATGGCCAATTTACTCACTCTGAGTTCTCAAAAAGGGTTTCTTCACCCCGGGAAGTTAATTAAATACCATTTGGAGGCATTTAATGTTCGAGCAAAAACGGCTGATTTTCAAAAAAAGAGATAACACCCCCCCATTACGTCATGCTTCAGAAATGTGGAAAATGGTCCGTTTTCAAATGTTTTATTTTTGAACGTCAGTTCACATTTGTAGGTGGATCATCAGTGTTAGAGCTAAAATTAGCATGTTTAAAGTGATTTTCATGCTTCCAGGGGCTCGGGAAGTGAAATAAATACCATTTGGAGGCATTTAATGTTCGAGCAAAAACGGCTGATTTTCGACAAAAGAGATAACACCCCCCCATTACGTCATGCTTCAGAAATGTGGAAAATGGTCCGTTTTCAAATGTTTTATTTTTGAACGTCAGTTCACATTTGTAGGTGGATCATCAGTGTTAGAGCTAAAATTAGCATGTTTAAAGTGATTTTCATGCTTCCAGGGGCTCGGGAAGTTAATTAAATACCATTTGGAGGCATTTAATGTTCGAGCAAAAACGGCTGATTTTCGACAAAAGAGATAACACCCCCCCATTACGTCATGCTTCAGAAATGTGGAAAATGGTCCGTTTTCAAATGTTTTATTTTTGAACGTCAGTTCACATTTGTAGGTGGATCATCAGTGTTAGAGCTAAAATTAGCATGTTTAAAGTGATTTTCATGCTTCCAGGGGCTCGGGAAGTTAATTAAATACCATTTGGAGGCATTTAATGTTCGAGCAAAAACGGCTGATTTTCGACAAAAGAGATAACACCCCCCCATTACGTCATGCTTCAGAAATGTGGAAAATGGTCCGTTTTCAAATGTTTTATTTTTGAACGTCAGTTCACATTTGTAGGTGGATCATCAGTGTTAGAGCTAAAATTAGCATGTTTAAAGTGATTTTCATGCTTCCAGGGGCCCAAAACACAAGATTTATGGAATGGTTAAAAGTGCATGAAAATGGCCAATTTACTCACTCTGAGTTCTCAAAAAGGGTTTCTTCACCCCGGGAAGTTAATTAAATACCATTTGGAGGCATTTAATGTTCGAGCAAAAACGGCTGATTTTCGACAAAAGAGATAACACCCCCCCATTACGTCATGCTTCAGAAATGTGGAAAATGGTCCGTTTTCAAATGTTTTATTTTTGAACGTCAGTTCACATTTGTAGGTGGATCATCAGTGTTAGAGCTAAAATGAGCATGTTTTAAGTGATTTTCATGCTTCCAGGGGCTCGGGAAGTTAATTAAATACCATTTGGAGGCATTTAATGTTTGAGCAAAAACGGCTGATTTTCGACAAAAGAGATAACACCCCCCCATTACGTCATGCTTCAGAAATGTGGAAAATGGTCCGTTTTCAAATGTTTTATTTTTGAACGTCAGTTCACATTTGTAGGTGGATCATCAGTGTTAGAGCTAAAATTAGCATGTTTAAAGTGATTTTCATGCTTCCAGGTGCTCTCGAAGTTAATTAAATACCATTTGGAGGCATTTAATGTTCGAGCAAAAACGGCTGATTTTCGACAAAAGAGATAACACCCCCCCATTACGTCATGCTTCAGAAATGTGGAAAATGGTCCGTTTTCAAATGTTTTATTTTTGAACGTCAGTTCACATTTGTAGGTGGATCATCAGTGTTACAGCTAAAATTAGCATGTTTAAAGTGATTTTCATGCTTCCAGGGGCTCGGGAAGTGAAATAAATACCATTTGGAGGCATTTAATGTTCGAGCAAAAACGGCTGATTTTCGACAAAAGAGATAACACCCCCCCATTACGTCATGCTTCAGAAATGTGGAAAATGGTCCGTTTTCAAATGTTTTATTTTTGAACGTCAGTTCACATTTGTAGGTGGATCATCAGTGTTAGAGCTAAAATTAGCATGTTTAAAGTGATTTTCATGCTTCCAGGGGCTCGGGCAGTTAATTAAATACCATTTGGAGGCATTTAATGTTCGAGCAAAAAAGGCTGATTTTCGACAAAAGAGATAACACCCCCCCATTATGTCATGCTTCAGAAATGTGGAAAATGGTCCGTTTTCAAATGTTTTATTTTTGAACGTCAGTTCACATTTGTAGGTGGATCATCAGTGTTAGAGCTAAAATTAGCATGTTTAAAGTGATTTTCATGCTTCCAGGGGCCCAAAACACAAGATTTATGGAATGGTTAAAAGTGCATGAAAATGGCCAATTTACTCACTCTGAGTTCTCAAAAAGGGTTTCTTCACCCCGGGAAGTGAAATAAATACCATTCGGAGGCATTTAATGTTCGAGCAAAAACGGCTGATTTTCGACAAAAGAGATAACACCCCCCCATTACGTCATGCTTCAGAAATGTGGAAAATGGTCCGTTTTCAAATGTTTTATTTTTGAACGTCAGTTCACATTTGTAGGTGGATCATCAGTGTTAGAGCTAAAATTAGCATGTTTAAAGTGATTTTCATGCTTCCAGGGGCTCGGGAAGTGAAATAAATACCATTTGGAGGCATTTAATGTTCGAGCAAAAACGGCTGATTTTCGACAAAAGAGATAACACCCCCCCATTACGTCATGCTTCAGAAATGTGGAAAATGGTCCGTTTTCAAATGTTTTATTTTTGAACGTCAGTTCACATTTGTAGGTGGATCATCAGTGTTAGAGCTAAAATTAGCATGTTTAAAGTGATTTTCATGCTTCCAGGGGCTCGGGAAGTTAATTAAATACCATTTGGAGGCATTTAATGTTCGAGCAAAAACGGCTGATTGTCGACAAAAGAGATAACACCCCCCCATTACGTCATGCTTCAGAAATGTGGAAAATGGTCCGTTTTCAAATGTTTTATTTTTGAACGTCAGTTCACATTTGTAGGTGGATCATCAGTGTTAGAGCTAAAATTAGCATGTTTAAAGTGATTTTCATGCTTCCAGGGGCTCGGGAAGTTAATTAAATACCATTTGGAGGCATTTAATGTTCGAGCAAAAACGTCTGATTTTCGACAAAAGAGATAACACCCCCCCATTACGTCATGCTTCAGAAATGTGGAAAATGGTCCGTTTTCAAATGTTTTATTTTTGAACGTCAGTTCACATTTGTAGGTGGATCATCAGTGTTAGAGCTAAAATTAGCATGTTTAAAGTGATTTTCATGCTTCCAGGGGCCCAAAACACAAGATTTATGGAATGGTTAAAAGTGCATGAAAATGGCCAATTTACTCACTCTGAGTTCTCAAAAAGGGTTTCTTCACCCCGGGAAGTGAAATAAATACCATTTGGAGGCATTTAATGTTCGAGCAAAAACGGCTGATTTTCGACAAAAGAGATAACACCCCCCCATTACGTCATGCTTCAGAAATGTGGAAAATGGTCCGTTTTCAAATGTTTTATTTTTGAACGTCAGTTCACATTTGTAGGTGGATCATCAGTGTTAGAGCTAAAATTAGCATGTTTAAAGTGATTTTCATGCTTCCAGGGGCTCGGGAAGTTAATTAAATACCATTTGGAGGCATTTAATGTTCGAGCAAAAACGGCTGATTTTCGACAAAAGAGATAACACCCCCCCATTACGTCATGCTTCAGAAATGTGGAAAATGGTCCGTTTTCAAATGTTTTATTTTTGAACGTCAGTTCACATTTGTAGGTGGATCATCAGTGTTAGAGCTAAAATTAGCATGTTTAAAGTGATTTTCATGCTTCCAGGGGCCCAAAACACAAGATTTATGGAATGGTTAAAAGTGCATGAAAATGGCCAATTTACTCACTCTGAGTTCTCAAAAAGGGTTTCTTCACCCCGGGAAGTGAAATAAATACCATTTGGAGGCATTTAATGTTCGAGCAAAAACGGCTGATTTTCGACAAAAGAGATAACACCCCCCCATTACGTCATGCTTCAGAAATGTGGAAAATGGTCCGTTTTCAAATGTTTTATTTTTGAACGTCAGTTCACATTTGTAGGTGGATCATCAGTGTTAGAGCTAAAATTAGCATGTTTAAAGTGATTTTCATGCTTCCAGGGGCTCGGGAAGTTAATTAAATACCATTTGGAGGCATTTAATGTTCGAGCAAAAACGGCTGATTTTCGACAAAAGAGATAACACCCCCCCATTACGTCATGCTTCAGAAATGTGGAAAATGGTCCGTTTTCAAATGTTTTATTTTTGAACGTCAGTTCACATTTGTAGGTGGATCATCAGTGTTAGAGCTAAAATTAGCATGTTTAAAGTGATTTTCATGCTTCCAGGGGCCCAAAACACAAGATTTATGGAATGGTTAAAAGTGCATGAAAATGGCCAATTTACTCACTCTGAGTTCTCAAAAAGGGTTTCTTCACCCCGGGAAGTTAATTAAATACCATTTGGAGGCATTTAATGTTCGAGCAAAAACGGCTGATTTTCGACAAAAGAGATAACACCCCCCCATTACGTCATGCTTCAGAAATGTGGAAAATGGTCCGTTTTCAAATGTTTTATTTTTGAACGTCAGTTCACATTTGTAGGTGGATCATCAGTGTTAGAGCTAAAATTAGCATGTTTAAAGTGATTTTCATGCTTCCAGGGGCTCGGGAAGTTAATTAAATACCATTTGGAGGCATTTAATGTTCGAGAAAAAACGGCTGATTTTCGACAAAAGAGATAACACCCCCCCATTACGTCATGCTTCAGAAATGTGGAAAATGGTCCGTTTTCAAATGTTTTATTTTTGAACGTCAGTTCACATTTGTAGGTGGATCATCAGTGTTAGAGCTAAAATTAGCATGTTTAAAGTGATTTTCATGCTTCCAGGGGCCCAAAACACAAGATTTATGGAATGGTTAAAAGTGCATGAAAATGGCCAATTTACTCACTCTGAGTTCTGAAAAAGGGTTTCTTCACCCCGGGAAGTGAAATAAATACCATTTGGAGGCATTTAATGTTCGAGCAAAAACGGCTGATTTTCGACAAAAGAGATAACACCCCCCCATTACGTCATGCTTCAGAAATGTGGAAAATGGTCCGTTTTCAAATGTTTTATTTTTGAACGTCAGTTCACATTTGTAGGTGGATCATCAGTGTTAGAGCTAAAATTAGCATGTTTAAAGTGATTTTCATGCTTCCAGGGGCTCGGGAAGTTAATTAAATACCATTTGGAGGCATTTAATGTTCGAGCAAAAACGGCTGATTTTCGACAAAAGAGATAACACCCCCCCATTACGTCATGCTTCAGAAATGTGGAAAATGGTCCGTTTTCAAATGTTTTATTTTTGAACGTCAGTTCACATTTGTAGGTGGATCATCAGTGTTAGAGCTAAAATTAGCATGTTTAAAGTGATTTTCATGCTTCCAGGGGCTCGGGAAGTTAATTAAATACCATTTGGAGGCATTTAATGTTCGAGCAAAAACGGCTGATTTTCGACAAAAGAGATAACACCCCCCCATTACGTCATGCTTCAGAAATGTGGAAAATGGTCCGTTTTCAAATGTTTTATTTTTGAACGTCAGTTCACATTTGTAGGTGGATCATCAGTGTTAGAGCTAAAATTAGCATGTTTAAAGTGATTTTCATGCTTCCAGGGGCCCAAAACACAAGATTTATGGAATGGTTAAAAGTGCATGAAAATGGCCAATTTACTCACTCTGAGTTCTCAAAAAGGGTTTCTTCACCCCGGGAAGTTAATTAAATACCATTTGGAGGCATTTAATGTTCGAGCAAAAACGGCTGATTTTCGACAAAAGAGATAACACCCCCCCATTACGTCATGCTTCAGAAATGTGGAAAATGGTCCGTTTTCAAATGTTTTATTTTTGAACGTCAGTTCACATTTGTAGGTGGATCATCAGTGTTAGAGCTAAAATTAGCATGTTTAAAGTGATTTTCATGCTTCCAGGGGCTCGGGAAGTTAATTAAATACCATTTGGAGGCATTTAATGTTCGAGAAAAAACGGCTGATTTTCGACAAAAGAGATAACACCCCCCCATTACGTCATGCTTCAGAAATGTGGAAAATGGTCCGTTTTCAAATGTTTTATTTTTGAACGTCAGTTCACATTTGTAGGTGGATCATCAGTGTTAGAGCTAAAATTAGCATGTTTAAAGTGATTTTCATGCTTCCAGGGGCCCAAAACACAAGATTTATGGAATGGTTAAAAGTGCATGAAAATGGCCAATTTACTCACTCTGAGTTCTCAAAAAGGGTTTCTTCACCCCGGGAAGTGAAATAAATACCATTTGGAGGCATTTAATGTTCGAGCAAAAACGGCTGATTTTCGACAAAAGAGATAACACCCCCCCATTACGTCATGCTTCAGAAATGTGGAAAATGGTCCGTTTTCAAATGTTTTATTTTTGAACGTCAGTTCACATTTGTAGGTGGATCATCAGTGTTAGAGCTAAAATTAGCATGTTTAAAGTGATTTTCATGCTTCCAGGGGCTCGGGAAGTTAATTAAATACCATTTGGAGGCATTTAATGTTCGAGCAAAAACGGCTGATTTTCGACAAAAGAGATAACACCCCCCCATTACGTCATGCTTCAGAAATGTGGAAAATGGTCCGTTTTCAAATGTTTTATTTTTGAACGTCAGTTCACATTTGTAGGTGGATCATCAGTGTTAGAGCTAAAATTAGCATGTTTAAAGTGATTTTCATGCTTCCAGGGGCTCGGGAAGTTAATTAAATACCATTTGGAGGCATTTAATGTTCGAGCAAAAACGGCTGATTTTCGACAAAAGAGATAACACCCCCCCATTACGTCATGCTTCAGAAATGTGGAAAATGGTCCGTTTTCAAATGTTTTATTTTTGAACGTCAGTTCACATTTGTAGGTGGATCATCAGTGTTAGAGCTAAAATTAGCATGTTTAAAGTGATTTTCATGCTTCCAGGGGCCCAAAACACAAGATTTATGGAATGGTTAAAAGTGCATGAAAATGGCCAATTTACTCACTCTGAGTTCTCAAAAAGGGTTTCTTCACCCCGGGAAGTTAATTAAATACCATTTGGAGGCATTTAATGTTCGAGCAAAAACGGCTGATTTTCGACAAAAGAGATAACACCCCCCCATTACGTCATGCTTCAGAAATGTGGAAAACGGTCCGTTTTCAAATGTTTTATTTTTGAACGTCAGTTCACATTTGTAGGTGGATCATCAGTGTTAGAGCTAAAATTAGCATGTTTAAAGTGATTTTCATGCTTCCAGGGGCTCGGGAAGTTAATTAAATACCATTTGGAGGCATTTAATGTTCGAGCAAAAACGGCTGATTTTCGACAAAAGAGATAACACCCCCCCATTACGTCATGCTTCAGAAATGTGGAAAATGGTCCGTTTTCAAATGTTTTATTTTTGAACGTCAGTTCACATTTGTAGGTGGATCATCAGTGTTAGAGCTAAAATTAGCATGTTTAAAGTGATTTTCATGCTTCCAGGGGCCCAAAACACAAGATTTATGGAATGGTTAAAAGTGCATGAAAATGGCCAATTTACTCACTCTGAGTTCTCAAAAAGGGTTTCTTCACCCCGGGAAGTTAATTAAATACCATTTGGAGGCATTTAATGTTCGAGCAAAAACGGCTGATTTTCGACAAAAGAGATAACACCCCCCCATTACGTCATGCTTCAGAAATGTGGAAAATGGTCCGTTTTCAAATGTTTTATTTTTGAACGTCAGTTCACATTTGTAGGTGGATCATCAGTGTTAGAGCTAAAATTAGCAAGTTTAAAGTGATTTTCATGCTTCCAGGGGCTCGGGAAGTTAATTAAATACCATTTGGAGGCATTTAATGTTCGAGAAAAAACGGCTGATTTTCGACAAAAGAGATAACACCCCCCCATTACGTCATGATTCAGAAATGTGGAAAATGGTCCGTTTTCAAATGGTTTATTTTTGAACGTCAGTTCACATTTGTAGGTGGATCATCAGTGTTAGAGCTAAAATTAGCATGTTTAAAGTGATTTTCATGCTTCCAGGGGCCCAAAACACAAGATTTATGGAATGGTTAAAAGTGCATGAAAATGGCCAATTTACTCACTCTGAGTTCTCAAAAAGGGTTTCTTCACCCCGGGAAGTGAAATAAATACCATTTGGAGGCATTTAATGTTCGAGCAAAAACGGCTGATTTTCGACAAAAGAGATAACACCCCCCCATTACGTCATGCTTCAGAAATGTGGAAAATGGTCCGTTTTCAAATGTTTTATTTTTGAACGTCAGTTCACATTTGTAGGTGGATCATCAGTGTTAGAGCTAAAATTAGCATGTTTAAAGTGATTTTCATGCTTCCAGGGGCTCGGGAAGTTAATTAAATACCATTTGGAGGCATTTAATGTTCGAGCAAAAACGGCTGATTTTCGACAAAAGAGATAACACCCCCCCATTACGTCATGCTTCAGAAATGTGGAAAATGGTCCGTTTTCAAATGTTTTATTTTTGAACGTCAGTTCACATTTGTAGGTGGATCATCAGTGTTAGAGCTAAAATTAGCATGTTTAAAGTGATTTTCATGCTTCCAGGGGCTCGGGAAGTTAATTAAATACCATTTGGAGGCATTTAATGTTCGAGCAAAAACGGCTGATTTTCGACAAAAGAGATAACACCCCCCCATTACGTCATGCTTCAGAAATGTGGAAAATGGTCCGTTTTCAAATGTTTTATTTTTGAACGTCAGTTCACATTTGTAGGTGGATCATCAGTGTTAGAGCTAAAATTAGCATGTTTAAAGTGATTTTCATGCTTCCAGGGGCCCAAAACACAAGATTTATGGAATGGTTAAAAGTGCATGAAAATGGCCAATTTACTCACTCTGAGTTCTCAAAAAGGGTTTCTTCACCCCGGGAAGTTAATTAAATACCATTTGGAGGCATTTAATGTTCGAGCAAAAACGGCTGATTTTCGACAAAAGAGATAACACCCCCCCATTACGTCATGCTTCAGAAATGTGGAAAATGGTCCGTTTTCAAATGTTTTATTTTTGAACGTCAGTTCACATTTGTAGGTGGATCATCAGTGTTAGAGCTAAAATTAGCATGTTTAAAGTGATTTTCATGCTTCCAGGTGCTCTCGAAGTTAATTAAATACCATTTGGAGGCATTTAATGTTCGAGCAAAAACGGCTGATTTTCGACAAAAGAGATAACACCCCCCCATTACGTCATGCTTCAGAAATGTGGAAAATGGTCCGTTTTCAAATGTTTTATTTTTGAACGTCAGTTCACATTTGTAGGTGGATCATCAGTGTTAGAGCTAAAATTAGCATGTTTAAAGTGATTTTCATGCTTCCAGGGGCTCGGGAAGTTAATTAAATACCATTTGGAGGCATTTAATGTTCGAGCAAAAACGGCTGATTTTCGACAAAAGAGATAACACCCCCCCATTACGTCATGCTTCAGAAATGTGGAAAATGGTCCGTTTTCAAATGTTTTATTTTTGAACGTCAGTTCACATTTGTAGGTGGATCATCAGTGTTAGAGCTAAAATTAGCATGTTTAAAGTGATTTTCATGCTTCCAGGGGCCCAAAACACAAGATTTATGGAATGGTTAAAAGTGCATGAAAATGGCCAATTTACTCACTCTGAGTTCTCAAAAAGGGTTTCTTCACCCCGGGAAGTTAATTAAATACCATTTGGAGGCATTTAATGTTCGAGCAAAAACGGCTGATTTTCGACAAAAGAGATAACACCCCCCCATTACGTCATGCTTCAGAAATGTGGAAAATGGTCCGTTTTCAAATGTTTTATTTTTGAACGTCAGTTCACATTTGTAGGTGGATCATCAGTGTTAGAGCTAAAATTAGCATGTTTAAAGTGATTTTCATGCTTCCAGGGGCTCGGGAAGTTAATTAAATACCATTTGGAGGCATTTAATGTTCGAGAAAAAACGGCTGATTTTCGACAAAAGAGATAACACCCCCCCATTACGTCATGCTTCAGAAATGTGGAAAATGGTCCGTTTTCAAATGTTTTATTTTTGAACGTCAGTTCACATTTGTAGGTGGATCATCAGTGTTAGAGCTAAAATTAGCATGTTTAAAGTGATTTTCATGCTTCCAGGGGCCCAAAACACAAGATTTATGGAATGGTTAAAAGTGCATGAAAATGGCCAATTTACTCACTCTGAGTTCTCAAAAAGGGTTTCTTCACCCCGGGAAGTGAAATAAATACCATTCGGAGGCATTTAATGTTCGAGCAAAAACGGCTGATTTTCGACAAAAGAGATAACACCCCCCCATTACGTCATGCTTCAGAAATGTGGAAAATGGTCCGTTTTCAAATGTTTTATTTTTGAACGTCAGTTCACATTTGTAGGTGGATCATCAGTGTTAGAGCTAAAATTAGCATGTTTAAAGTGATTTTCATGCTTCCAGGTGCTCTCGAAGTTAATTAAATACCATTTGGAGGCATTTAATGTTCGAGCAAAAACGGCTGATTTTCGACAAAAGAGATAACACCCCCCCATTACGTCATGCTTCAGAAATGTGGAAAATGGTCCGTTTTCAAATGTTTTATTTTTGAACGTCAGTTCACATTTGTAGGTGGATCATCAGTGTTACAGCTAAAATTAGCATGTTTAAAGTGATTTTCATGCTTCCAGGGGCTCGGGAAGTGAAATAAATACCATTTGGAGGCATTTAATGTTCGAGCAAAAACGGCTGATTTTCGACAAAAGAGATAACACCCCCCCATTACGTCATGCTTCAGAAATGTGGAAAATGGTCCGTTTTCAAATGTTTTATTTTTGAACGTCAGTTCACATTTGTAGGTGGATCATCAGTGTTAGAGCTAAAATTAGCATGTTTAAAGTGATTTTCATGCTTCCAGGGGCTCGGGCAGTTAATTAAATACCATTTGGAGGCATTTAATGTTCGAGCAAAAAAGGCTGATTTTCGACAAAAGAGATAACACCCCCCCATTATGTCATGCTTCAGAAATGTGGAAAATGGTCCGTTTTCAAATGTTTTATTTTTGAACGTCAGTTCACATTTGTAGGTGGATCATCAGTGTTAGAGCTAAAATTAGCATGTTTAAAGTGATTTTCATGCTTCCAGGGGCCCAAAACACAAGATTTATGGAATGGTTAAAAGTGCATGAAAATGGCCAATTTACTCACTCTGAGTTCTCAAAAAGGGTTTCTTCACCCCGGGAAGTGAAATAAATACCATTCAGAGGCATTTAATGTTCGAGCAAAAACGGCTGATTTTCGACAAAAGAGATAACACCCCCCCATTACGTCATGCTTCAGAAATGTGGAAAATGGTCCGTTTTCAAATGTTTTATTTTTGAACGTCAGTTCACATTTGTAGGTGGATCATCAGTGTTAGAGCTAAAATTAGCATGTTTAAAGTGATTTTCATGCTTCCAGGGGCTCGGGAAGTGAAATAAATACCATTTGGAGGCATTTAATGTTCGAGCAAAAACGGCTGATTTTCGACAAAAGAGATAACACCCCCCCATTACGTCATGCTTCAGAAATGTGGAAAATGGTCCGTTTTCAAATGTTTTATTTTTGAACGTCAGTTCACATTTGTAGGTGGATCATCAGTGTTAGAGCTAAAATTAGCATGTTTAAAGTGATTTTCATGCTTCCAGGGGCTCGGGAAGTTAATTAAATACCATTTGGAGGCATTTAATGTTCGAGCAAAAACGGCTGATTTTCGACAAAAGAGATAACACCCCCCCATTGCGTCATGCTTCAGAAATGTGGAAAATGGTCCGTTTTCAAATGTTTTATTTTTGAACGTCAGTTCACATTTGTAGATGGATCATCAGTGTTAGAGCTAAAATTAGCATGTTTAAAGTGATTTTCATGCTTCCAGGGGCTCGGGAAGTTAATTAAATACCATTTGGAGGCATTTAATGTTCGAGCAAAAACGGCTGATTTTCGACAAAAGAGATAACACCCCCCCATTACGTCATGCTTCAGAAATGTGGAAAATGGTCCGTTTTCAAATGTTTTATTTTTGAACGTCAGTTCACATTTGTAGGTGGATCATCAGTGTTAGAGCTAAAATTAGCATGTTTAAAATGATTTTCATGCTTCCAGGGGCCCAAAACACAAGATTTATGGAATGGTTAAAAGTGCATGAAAATGGCCAATTTACTCACTCTGAGTTCTCAAAAAGGGTTTCTTCACCCCGGGAAGTGAAATAAATACCATTTGGAGGCATTTAATGTTCGAGCAAAAACGGCTGATTTTCGACAAAAGAGATAACACCCCCCCATTACGTCATGCTTCAGAAATGTGGAAAATGGTCCGTTTTCAAATGTTTTATTTTTGAACGTCAGTTCACATTTGTAGGTGGATCATCAGTGTTAGAGCTAAAATTAGCATGTTTAAAGTGATTTTCATGCTTCCAGGTGCTCTCGAAGTTAATTAAATACCATTTGGAGGCATTTAATGTTCGAGCAAAAACGGCTGATTTTCGACAAAAGAGATAACACCCCCCCATTACGTCATGCTTCAGAAATGTGGAAAATGGTCCGTTTTCAAATGTTTTATTTTTGAACGTCAGTTCACATTTGTAGGTGGATCATCAGTGTTACAGCTAAAATTAGCATGTTTAAAGTGATTTTCATGCTTCCAGGGGCTCGGGAAGTGAAATAAATACCATTTGGAGGCATTTAATGTTCGAGCAAAAACGGCTGATTTTCGACAAAAGAGATAACACCCCCCCATTACGTCATGCTTCAGAAATGTGGAAAATGGTCCGTTTTCAAATGTTTTATTTTTGAACGTCAGTTCACATTTGTAGGTGGATCATCAGTGTTAGAGCTAAAATTAGCATGTTTAAAGTGATTTTCATGCTTCCAGGGGCTCGGGCAGTTAATTAAATACCATTTGGAGGCATTTAATGTTCGAGCAAAAAAGGCTGATTTTCGACAAAAGAGATAACACCCCCCCATTATGTCATGCTTCAGAAATGTGGAAAATGGTCCGTTTTCAAATGTTTTATTTTTGAACGTCAGTTCACATTTGTAGGTGGATCATCAGTGTTAGAGCTAAAATTAGCATGTTTAAAGTGATTTTCATGCTTCCAGGGGCCCAAAACACAAGATTTATGGAATGGTTAAAAGTGCATGAAAATGGCCAATTTACTCACTCTGAGTTCTCAAAAAGGGTTTCTTCACCCCGGGAAGTGAAATAAATACCATTCGGAGGCATTTAATGTTCGAGCAAAAACGGCTGATTTTCGACAAAAGAGATAACACCCCCCCATTACGTCATGCTTCAGAAATGTGGAAAATGGTCCGTTTTCAAATGTTTTATTTTTGAACGTCAGTTCACATTTGTAGGTGGATCATCAGTGTTAGAGCTAAAATTAGCATGTTTAAAGTGATTTTCATGCTTCCAGGTGCTCTCGAAGTTAATTAAATACCATTTGGAGGCATTTAATGTTCGAGCAAAAACGGCTGATTTTCGACAAAAGAGATAACACCCCCCCATTACGTCATGCTTCAGAAATGTGGAAAATGGTCCGTTTTCAAATGTTTTATTTTTGAACGTCAGTTCACATTTGTAGGTGGATCATCAGTGTTACAGCTAAAATTAGCATGTTTAAAGTGATTTTCATGCTTCCAGGGGCTCGGGAAGTGAAATAAATACCATTTGGAGGCATTTAATGTTCGAGCAAAAACGGCTGATTTTCGACAAAAGAGATAACACCCCCCCATTACGTCATGCTTCAGAAATGTGGAAAATGGTCCGTTTTCAAATGTTTTATTTTTGAACGTCAGTTCACATTTGTAGGTGGATCATCAGTGTTAGAGCTAAAATTAGCATGTTTAAAGTGATTTTCATGCTTCCAGGGGCTCGGGCAGTTAATTAAATACCATTTGGAGGCATTTAATGTTCGAGCAAAAAAGGCTGATTTTCGACAAAAGAGATAACACCCCCCCATTATGTCATGCTTCAGAAATGTGGAAAATGGTCCGTTTTCAAATGTTTTATTTTTGAACGTCAGTTCACATTTGTAGGTGGATCATCAGTGTTAGAGCTAAAATTAGCATGTTTAAAGTGATTTTCATGCTTCCAGGGGCCCAAAACACAAGATTTATGGAATGGTTAAAAGTGCATGAAAATGGCCAATTTACTCACTCTGAGTTCTCAAAAAGGGTTTCTTCACCCCGGGAAGTGAAATAAATACCATTCGGAGGCATTTAATGTTCGAGCAAAAACGGCTGATTTTCGACAAAAGAGATAACACCCCCCCATTACGTCATGCTTCAGAAATGTGGAAAATGGTCCGTTTTCAAATGTTTTATTTTTGAACGTCAGTTCACATTTGTAGGTGGATCATCAGTGTTAGAGCTAAAATTAGCATGTTTAAAGTGATTTTCATGCTTCCAGGGGCTCGGGAAGTGAAATAAATACCATTTGGAGGCATTTAATGTTCGAGCAAAAACGGCTGATTTTCGACAAAAGAGATAACACCCCCCCATTACGTCATGCTTCAGAAATGTGGAAAATGGTCCGTTTTCAAATGTTTTATTTTTGAACGTCAGTTCACATTTGTAGGTGGATCATCAGTGTTAGAGCTAAAATTAGCATGTTTAAAGTGATTTTCATGCTTCCAGGGGCTCGGGAAGTTAATTAAATACCATTTGGAGGCATTTAATGTTCGAGCAAAAACGGCTGATTTTCGACAAAAGAGATAACACCCCCCCATTGCGTCATGCTTCAGAAATGTGGAAAATGGTCCGTTTTCAAATGTTTTATTTTTGAACGTCAGTTCACATTTGTAGATGGATCATCAGTGTTAGAGCTAAAATTAGCATGTTTAAAGTGATTTTCATGCTTCCAGGGGCTCGGGAAGTTAATTAAATACCATTTGGAGGCATTTAATGTTCGAGCAAAAACGGCTGATTTTCGACAAAAGAGATAACACCCCCCCATTACGTCATGCTTCAGAAATGTGGAAAATGGTCCGTTTTCAAATGTTTTATTTTTGAACGTCAGTTCACATTTGTAGGTGGATCATCAGTGTTAGAGCTAAAATTAGCATGTTTAAAATGATTTTCATGCTTCCAGGGGCCCAAAACACAAGATTTATGGAATGGTTAAAAGTGCATGAAAATGGCCAATTTACTCACTCTGAGTTCTCAAAAAGGGTTTCTTCACCCCGGGAAGTGAAATAAATACCATTTGGAGGCATTTAATGTTCGAGCAAAAACGGCTGATTTTCGACAAAAGAGATAACACCCCCCCATTACGTCATGCTTCAGAAATGTGGAAAATGGTCCGTTTTCAAATGTTTTATTTTTGAACGTCAGTTCACATTTGTAGGTGGATCATCAGTGTTAGAGCTAAAATTAGCATGTTTAAAGTGATTTTCATGCTTCCAGGGGCTCGGGAAGTTAATTAAATACCATTTGGAGGCATTTAATGTTCGAGCAAAAACAGCTGATTTTCGACAAAAGAGATAACACCCCCCCATTACGTCATGCTTCAGAAATGTGGAAAATGGTCCGTTTTCAAATGTTTTATTTTTGAACGTCAGTTCACATTTGTAGGTGGATCATCAGTGTTAGAGCTAAAATTAGCATGTTTAAAGTGATTTTCATGCTTCCAGGGGCTCGGGAAGTTAATTAAATACCATTTGGAGGCATTTAATGTTCGAGAAAAAACGGCTGATTTTCGACAAAAGAGATAACACCCCCCCATTACGTCATGCTTCAGAAATGTGGAAAATGGTCCGTTTTCAAATGTTTTATTTTTGAACGTCAGTTCACATTTGTAGGTGGATCATCAGTGTTAGAGCTAAAATTAGCATGTTTAAAGTGATTTTCATGCTTCCAGGGGCCCAAAACACAAGATTTATGGAATGGTTAAAAGTGCATGAATATGGCCAATTTACTCACTCTGAGTTCTCAAAAAGGGTTTCTTCACCCCGGGAAGTGAAATAAATACCATTTGGAGGCATTTAATGTTCGAGCAAAAACGGCTGATTTTCGACAAAAGAGATAACACCCCCCCATTACGTCATGCTTCAGAAATGTGGAAAATGGTCCGTTTTCAAATGTTTTATTTTTGAACGTCAGTTCACATTTGTAGGTGGATCATCAGTGTTAGAGCTAAAATTAGCATGTTTAAAGTGATTTTCATGCTTCCAGGGGCTCGGGAAGTTAATTAAATACCATTTGGAGGCATTTAATGTTCGAGCAAAAACGGCTGATTTTCGACAAAAGAGATAACACCCCCCCATTACGTCATGCTTCAGAAATGTGGAAAATGGTCCGTTTTCAAATGTTTTATTTTTGAACGTCAGTTCACATTTGTAGGTGGATCATCAGTGTTAGAGCTAAAATTAGCATGTTTAAAGTGATTTTCATGCTTCCAGGGGCCCAAAACACAAGATTTATGGAATGGTTAAAAGTGCATGAAAATGGCCAATTTACTCACTCTGAGTTCTCAAAAAGGGTTTCTTCACCCCGGGAAGTGAAATAAATACCATTTGGAGGCATTTAATGTTCGAGCAAAAACGGCTGATTTTCGACAAAAGAGATAACACCCCCCCATTACGTCATGCTTCAGAAATGTGGAAAATGGTCAGTTTTCAAATGTTTTATTTTTGAACGTCAGTTCACATTTGTAGGTGGATCATCAGTGTTAGAGCTAAAATTAGCATGTTTAAAGTGATTTTCATGCTTCCAGGGGCCCAAAACACAAGATTTATGGAATGGTTAAAAGTGCATGAAAATGGCCAATTTACTCACTCTGAGTTCTCAAAAAGGGTTTCTTCACCCCGGGAAGTTAATTAAATACCATTTGGAGGCATTTAATGTTCGAGCAAAAACGGCTGATTTTCGACAAAAGAGATAACACCCCCCCATTACGTCATGCTTCAGAAATGTGGAAAATGGTCCGTTTTCAAATGTTTTATTTTTGAACGTCAGTTCACATTTGTAGGTGGATCATCAGTGTTAGAGCTAAAATTAGCATGTTTAAAGTGATTTTCATGCTTCCAGGGGCTCGGGAAGTGAAATAAATACCATTTGGAGGCATTTAATGTTCGAGCAAAAACGGCTGATTTTCGACAAAAGAGATAACACCCCCCCATTACGTCATGCTTCAGAAATGTGGAAAATGGTCCGTTTTCAAATGTTTTATTTTTGAACGTCAGTTCACATTTGTAGGTGGATCATCAGTGTTAGAGCTAAAATTAGCATGTTTAAAGTGATTTTCATGCTTCCAGGGGCTCGGGAAGTTAATTAAATACCATTTGGAGGCATTTAATGTTCGAGCAAAAACGGCTGATTTTCGACAAAAGAGATAACACCCCCCCATTACGTCATGCTTCAGAAATGTGGAAAATGGTCCGTTTTCAAATGTTTTATTTTTGAACGTCAGTTCAGATTTGTAGGTGGATCATCAGTGTTAGAGCTAAAATTAGCATGTTTAAAGTGATTTTCATGCTTCCAGGGGCTCGGGAAGTTAATTAAATACCATTTGGAGGCATTTAATGTTCGCGCAAAAACGGCTGATTTTCGACAAAAGAGATAACACCCCCCCATTACGTCATGCTTCAGAAATGTGGAAAATGGTCTGTTTTCAAATGTTTTATTTTTGAACGTCAGTTCACATTTGTAGGTGGATCATCAGTGTTAGAGCTAAAATTAGCATGTTTAAAGTGATCTTCATGCTTCCAGGGGCCCAAAACACAAGATTTATGGAATGGTTAAAAGTGCATGAAAATGGCCAATTTACTCACTCTGAGTTCTCAAAAAGGGTTTCTTCACCCCGGGAAGTTAATTAAATACCATTTGGAGGCATTTAATGTTCGAGCAAAAACGGCTGATTTTCGACAAAAGAGATAACACCCCCCCATTACGTCATGCTTCAGAAATGTGGAAAATGGTCCGTTTTCAAATGTTTTATTTTTGAACGTCAGTTCACATTTGTAGGTGGATCATCAGTGTTAGAGCTAAAATTAGCATGTTTAAAGTGATTTTCATGCTTCCAGGGGCCCAAAACACAAGATTTATGGAATGGTTAAAAGTGCATGAAAATGGCCAATTTACTCACTCTGAGTTCTCAAAAAGGGTTTCTTCACCCCGGGAAGTTAATTAAATACCATTTGGAGGCATTTAATGTTCGAGCAAAAACAGCTGATTTTCGACAAAAGAGATAACACCCCCCCATTACGTCATGCTTCAGAAATGTGGAAAATGGTCCGTTTTCAAATGTTTTATTTTTGAACGTCAGTTCACATTTGTAGGTGGATCATCAGTGTTAGAGCTAAAATTAGCATGTTTAAATTGATTTTCATGCTTCCAGGGGCTCGGGAAGTTAATTAAATACCATTTGGAGGCATTTAATGTTCGAGCAAAAACGGCTGATTTTCGACAAAAGAGATAACACCCCCCCATTACGTCATGCTTCAGAAATGTGGAAAATGGTCCGTTTTCAAATGTTTTATTTTTGAACGTCAGTTCACATTTGTAGGTGGATCATCAGTGTTAGAGCTAAAATTAGCATGTTTAAAGTGATTTTCATGCTTCCAGGGGCCCAAAACACAAGATTTATGGAATGGTTAAAAGTGCATGAAAATGGCCAATTTACTCACTCTGAGTTCTCAAAAAGGGTTTCTTCACCCCGGGAAGTTAATTAAATACCATTTGGAGGCATTTAATGTTCGAGCAAAAACGGCTGATTTTCGACAAAAGAGATAACACCCCCCCATTACGTCATGCTTCAGAAATGTGGAAAATGGTCCGTTTTCAAATGTTTTATTTTTGAACGTCAGTTCACATTTGTAGGTGGATCATCAGTGTTAGAGCTAAAATTAGCATGTTTAAAGTGATTTTCATGCTTCCAGGGGCTCGGGAAGTTAATTAAATACCATTTGGAGGCATTTAATGTTCGAGCAAAAACGGCTGATTTTCGACAAAAGAGATAACACCCCCCCATTACGTCATGCTTCAGAAATGTGGAAAATGGTCCGTTTTCAAATGTTTTATTTTTGAACGTCAGTTCACATTTGTAGGTGGATCATCAGTGTTAGAGCTAAAATTAGCATGTTTAAAGTGATTTTCATGCTTCCAGGGGCTCGGGAAGTTAATTAAATACCATTTGGAGGCATTTAATGTTCGAGCAAAAACGGCTGATTTTCGACAAAAGAGATAACACCCCCCCATTACGTCATGCTTCAGAAATGTGGAAAATGGTCCGTTTTCAAATGTTTTATTTTTGAACGTCAGTTCACATTTGTAGGTGGATCATCAGTGTTAGAGCTAAAATTAGCATGTTTAAAGTGATTTTCATGCTTCCAGGGGCCCAAAACACAAGATTAATGGAATGGTTAAAAGTGCATGAAAATGGCCAATTTACTCACTCTGAGTTCTCAAAAAGGGTTTCTTCACCCCGGGAAGTGAAATAAATACCATTTGGAGGCCTTTAATGTTCGAGCAAAAACGGCTGATTTTCGACAAAAGAGATAACACCCCCCATTACGTCATGCTTCAGAAATGTGGAAAATGGTCCGTTTTCAAATGTTTTATTTTTGAACGTCAGTTCACATTTGTAGGTGGATCATCAGTGTTAGAGCTAAAATTAGCATGTTTAAAGTGATTTTCATGCTTCCAGGGGCCCAAAACACAAGATTTATGGAATGGTTAAAAGTGCATGAAAATGGCCAATTTACTCACTCTGAGTTCTCAAAAAGGGTTTCTTCACCCCGGGAAGTTAATTAAATACCATTTGGAGGCATTTAATGTTCGAGCAAAAACGGCTGATTTTCGACAAAAGAGATAACACCCCCCCATTACGTCATGCTTCAGAAAGGTGGAAAATGGTCCGTTTTCAAATGTTTTATTTTTGAACGTCAGTTCACATTTGTAGGTGGATCATCAGTGTTAGAGCTAAAATTAGCATGTTTAAAGTGATTTTCATGCTTCCAGGGGCTCGGGAAGTTAATTAAATACCATTTGGAGGCATTTAATGTTCGAGCAAAAACGGCTGATTTTCGACAAAAGAGATAACACCCCCCCATTACGTCATGCTTCAGAAATGTGGAAAATGGTCAGTTTTCAAATGTTTTATCTTTGAACGTCAGTTCACATTTGTAGGTGGATCATCAGTGTTAGAGCTAAAATTAGCATGTTTAAAGTGATTTTCATGCTTCCAGGGGCCCAAAACACAAGATTTATGGAATGGTTAAAAGTGCATGAAAATGGCCAATTTACTCACTCTGAGTTCTCAAAAAGGGTTTCTTCACCCCGGGAAGTTAATTAAATACCATTTGGAGGCATTTAATGTTCGAGCAAAAACGGCTGATTTTCGACAAAAGAGATAACACCCCCCCATTACGTCATGCTTCAGAAATGTGGAAAATGGTCCGTTTTCAAATGTTTTATTTTTGAACGTCAGTTCACATTTGTAGGTGGATCATCAGTGTTAGAGCTAAAATTAGCATGTTTAAAGTGATTTTCATGCTTCCAGGGGCTCGGGAAGTGAAATAAATACCATTTGGAGGCATTTAATGTTCGAGCAAAAACGGCTGATTTTCGACAAAAGAGATAACACCCCCCCATTACGTCATGCTTCAGAAATGTGGAAAATGGTCCGTTTTCAAATGTTTTATTTTTGAACGTCAGTTCACATTTGTAGGTGGATCATCAGTGTTAGAGCTAAAATTAGCATGTTTAAAGTGATTTTCATGCTTCCAGGGGCTCGGGAAGTTAATTAAATACCATTTGGAGGCATTTAATGTTCGCGCAAAAACGGCTGATTTTCGACAAAAGAGATAACACCCCCCCATTACGTCATGCTTCAGAAATGTGGAAAATGGTCCGTTTTCAAATGTTTTATTTTTGAACGTCAGTTCACATTTGTAGGTGGATCATCAGTGTTAGAGCTAAAATTAGCATGTTTAAAGTGATTTTCATGCTTCCAGGGGCCCAAAACACAAGATTTATGGAATGGTTAAAAGTGCATGAAAATGGCCAATTTACTCACTCTGAGTTCTCAAAAAGGGTTTCTTCACCCCGGGAAGTTAATTAAATACCATTTGGAGGCATTTAATGTTCGAGCAAAAACGGCTGATTTTCGACAAAAGAGATAACACCCCCCCATTACGTCATGCTTCAGAAATGTGGAAAATGGTCCGTTTTCAAATGTTTTATTTTTGAACGTCAGTTCACATTTGTAGGTGGATCATCAGTGTTAGAGCTAAAATTAGCATGTTTAAAGTGATTTTCATGCTTCCAGGGGCTCGGGAAGTTAATTAAATACCATTTGGAGGCATTTAATGTTCGAGCAAAAACGGCTGATTTTCGACAAAAGAGATAACACCCCCCCATTACGTCATGCTTCAGAAATGTGGAAAATGGGCCGTTTTCAAATGTTTTATTTTTGAACGTCAGTTCACATTTGTAGGTGGATCATCAGTGTTAGAGCTAAAATTAGCATGTTTAAAGTGATTTTCATGCTTCCAGGGGCCCAAAACACAAGATTTATGGAATGGTTAAAAGTGCATGAAAATGGCCAATTTACTCACTCTGAGTTCTCAAAAAGGGTTTCTTCACCCCGGGAAGTTAATTAAATACCATTTGGAGGCATTTAATGTTCGAGCAAAAACGGCTGATTTTCGACAAAAGAGATAACACCCCCCATTACGTCATGCTTCAGAAATGTGGAAAATGGTCCGTTTTCAAATGTTTTATTTTTGAACGTCAGTTCACATTTGTAGGTGAATCATCAGTGTTAGAGCTAAAATTAGCATGTTTAAAGTGATTTTCATGCTTCCAGGGGCTCGGGAAGTTAATTAAATACCATTTGGAGGCATTTAATGTTCGAGCAAAAACGGCTGATTTTCGACAAAAGAGATAACACCCCCCCATTACGTCATGCTTCAGAAATGTGGAAAATGTTCCGTTTTCAAATGTTTTATTTTTGAACGTCAGTTCACATTTGTAGGTGGATCATCAGTGTTAGAGCTAAAATTAGCATGTTTAAAGTGATTTTCATGCTTCCAGGGGCCCAAAACACAAGATTTATGGAATGGTTAAAAGTGCATGAAAATGGCCAATTTACTCACTCTGAGTTCTCAAAAAGGGTTTCTTCACCCCGGGAAGTTAATTAAATACCATTTGGAGGCATTTAATGTTCGAGCAAAAACGGCTGATTTTCGACAAAAGAGATAACTCCCCCCCATTACATCCTGCTTCAGAAATGTGGAAAATGGTCCGTTTTCAAATGTTTTATTTTTGAACGTCAGTTCACATTTGTAGGTGGATCATCAGTGTTAGAGCTAAAATTAGCATGTTTAAAGTGATTTTCATGCTTCCAGGGGCTTGGGAAGTTAATTAAATACCATTTGGAGGCATTTAATGTTCGAGCAAAAACGGCTGATTTTCGACAAAAGAGATAACACCCCCCCATTACGTCATGCTTCAGAAATGTGGAAAATGGTCCGTTTTCAAATGTTTTATTTTTGAACGTCAGTTCACATTTGTAGGTGGATCATCAGTGTTAGAGCTAAAATTAGCATGTTTAAAGTGATTTTCATGCTTCCAGGGGCTCGGGAAGTTAATTAAATACCGTTTGGAGGCATTTAATGTTCGAGCAAAAACGGCTGATTTTCGACAAAAGAGATAACACCCCCCCATTACGTCATGCTTCAGAAATGTGGAAAATGGTCCGTTTTCAAATGTTTTATTTTTGAACGTCAGTTCACATTTGTAGGTGGATCATCAGTGTTAGAGCTAAAATTAGCATGTTTAAAGTGATTTTCATGCTTCCAGGGGCCCAAAACACAAGATTTATGGAATGGTTAAAAGTGCATGAAAATGGCCAATTTACTCACTCTGAGTTCTCAAAAAGGGTTTCTTCACCCCGGGAAGTTAATTAAATACCATTTGGAGGCATTTAATGTTCGAGCAAAAACGGCTGATTTTCGACAAAAGAGATAACACCCCCCCATTACGTCATGCTTCAGAAATGTGGAAAATGGTCCGTTTTCAAATGTTTTATTTTTGAACGTCAGTTCACATTTGTAGGTGGATCATCAGTGTTAGAGCTAAAATTAGCATGTTTAAAGTGATTTTCATGCTTCCAGGGGCTCGGGAAGTTAATTAAATACCATTTGGAGGCATTTAATGTTCGAGCAAAAACGGCTGATTTTCGACAAAAGAGATAACACCCCCCCATTACGTCATGCTTCAGAAATGTGGAAAATGGTCCGTTTTCAAATGTTTTATTTTTGAACGTCAGTTCACATTTGTAGGTGGATCATCAGTGTTAGAGCTAAAATTAGCATGTTTAAAGTGATTTTCATGCTTCCAGGGGCTCGGGAAGTTAATTAAATACCATTTGGAGGCATTTAATGTTCGAGCAAAGACGGCTGATTTTCGACAAAAGAGATAACACCCCCCCATTACGTCATGCTTCAGAAATGTGGAAAATGGTCCGTTTTCAAATGTTTTATTTTTGAACGTCAGTTCACATTTGTAGGTGGATCATCAGTGTTAGAGCTAAAATTAGCATGTTTAAAGTGCTTTTCATGCTTCCAGGGGCCCAAAACACAAGATTTATGGAATGGTTAAAAGTGCATGAAAATGGCCAATTTACTCACTCTGAGTTCTCAAAAAGGGTTTCTTCACCCCGGGAAGTTAATTAAATACCATTTGGAGGCATTTAATGTTCGAGCAAAAACGGCTGATTTTCGACAAAAGAGATAACACCCCCCCATTACGTCATGCTTCAGAAATGTGGAAAATGGTCCGTTTTCAAATGTTTTATTTTTGAACGTCAGTTCACATTTGTAGGTGGATCATCAGTGTTAGAGCTAAAATTAGCATGTTTAAAGTGATTTTCATGCTTCCAGGGGCTCGGGAAGTTAATTAAATACCATTTGGAGGCATTTAATGTTCGAGCAAAAACGGCTGATTTTCGACAAAAGAGATAACACCCCCCCATTACGTCATGCTTCAGAAATGTGGAAAATGGTCCGTTTTCAAATGTTTTATTTTTGAACATCAGTTCACATTTGTAGGTGGATCATCAGTGTTAGAGCTAAAATTAGCATGTTTAAAGTGATTTTCATGCTTCCAGGTGCTCTCGAAGTTAATTAAATACCATTTGGAGGCATTTAATGTTCGAGCAAAAACGGCTGATTTTCGACAAAAGAGATAACACCCCCCCATTACGTCATGCTTCAGAAATGTGGAAAATGGTCCGTTTTCAAATGTTTTATTTTTGAACGTCAGTTCACATTTGTAGGTGGATCATCAGTGTTAGAGCTAAAATTAGCATGTTTAAAGTGATTTTCATGCTTCCAGGGGCTCGGGAAGTGAAATAAATACCATTTGGAGGCATTTAATGTTCGAGCAAAAACTGCTGATTTTCGACAAAAGAGATAACACCCCCCCATTACGTCATGCTTCAGAAATGTGGAAAATGGTCCGTTTTCAAATGTTTTATTTTTGAACGTCAGTTCACATTTGTAGGTGGATCATCAGTGTTAGAGCTAAAATTAGCATGTTTAAAGTGATTTTCATGCTTCCAGGGGCTCAGGAAGTGAAATAAATACCATTTGGAGGCATTTAATGTTCGAGCAAAAACGGCTGATTTTCGACAAAAGAGATAACACCCCCCCATTACGTCATGCTTCAGAAATGTGGAAAATGGTCCGTTTTCAAATGTTTTATTTTTGAACGTCAGTTCACATTTGTAGGTGGATCATCAGTGTTAGAGCTAAAATTAGCATGTTTAAAGTGATTTTCATGCTTCCAGGGGCCCAAAACACAAGATTTATGGAATGGTTAAAAGTGCATGAAAATGGCCAAATTACTCACTCTGAGTTCTCAAAAAGGGTTTCTTCACCCCGGGAAGTTAATTAAATACCATTTGGAGGCATTTAATGTTCGAGCAAAAACGGCTGATTTTCGACAAAAGAGATAACACCCCCCCCATTACGTCATGCTTCAGAAATGTGGAAAATGGTCCGTTTTCAAATGTTTTATTTTTGAACGTCAGTTCACATTTGTAGGTGGATCATCAGTGTTAGAGCTAAAATTAGCATGTTTAAAGTGATTTTCATTCTTCCAGGGGCTCGGGAAGTTAATTAAATACCATTTGGAGGCATTTAATGTTCGAGCAAAAACGGCTGATTTTCGACAAAAGAGATAACACCCCCCCATTACGTCATGCTTCAGAAATGTGGAAAATGGTCCGTTTTCAAATGTTTTATTTTTGAACGTCAGTTCACATTTGTAGGTGGATCATCAGTGTTAGAGCTAAAATTAGCATGTTTAAAGTGATTTTCATGCTTCCAGGGGCCCAAAACACAAGATTTATGGAATGGTTAAAAGTGCATGAAAATGGCCAATTTACTCACTCTGAGTTCTCAAAAAGGGTTTCTTCACCCCGGGAAGTGAAATAAATACCATTTGGAGGCATTTAATGTTCGAGCAAAAACGGCTGATTTTCGACAAAAGAGCTAACACCCCCCCATTACGTCATGCTTCAGAAATGTGGAAAATGGTCCGTTTTCAAATGTTTTATTTTTGAACGTCAGTTCACATTTGTAGGTGGATCATCAGTGTTAGAGCTAAAATTAGCATGTTTAAAGTGATTTTCATGCTTCCAGGGGCTCGGGAAGTTAATTAAATACCATTTGGAGGCATTTAATGTTCGAGCAAAAACGGCTGATTTTCGACAAAAGAGATAACACCCCCCCATTACGTCATGCTTCAGAAATGTGGAAAATGGTCCGTTTTCAAATGTTTAATTTTTGAACGTCAGTTCACATTTGTAGGTGGATCATCAGTGTTAGAGCTAAAATTAGCATGTTTAAAGTAATTTTCATGCTTCCAGGGGCCCAAAACACAAGATTTATGGAATGGTTAAAAGTGCATGAAAATGGCCAATTTACTCACTCTGAGTTCTCAAAAAGGGTTTCTTCACCCCGGGAAGTTAATTAAATACCATTTGGAGGCATTTAATGTTCGAGCAAAAACGGCTGATTTTCGACAAAAGATATAACACCCCCCCATTACGTCATGCTTCAGAAATGTGGAAAATGGTCCGTTTTCAAATGTTTTATTTTTGAACGTCAGTTCACATTTGTAGGTGGATCATCAGTGTTAGAGCTAAAATTAGTATGTTTAAAGTGATTTTCATGCTTCCAGGGGCTCGGGAAGTTAATTAAATACCATTTGGAGGCATTTAATGTTCGAGAAAAAACGGCTGATTTTCGACAAAAGAGATAACACCCCCCCATTACGTCATGCTTCAGAAATGTGGAAAATGGTCCGTTTTCAAATGTTTTATTTTTGAACGTCAGTTCACATTTGTAGGTGGATCATCAGTGTTAGAGCTAAAATTAGCATGTTTAAAGTGATTTTCATGCTTCCAGGGGCCCAAAACACAAGATTTATGGAATGGTTAAAAGTGCATGAAAATGGCCAATTTACTCACTCTGAGTTCTCAAAAAGGGTTTCTTCACCCCGGGAAGTGAAATAAATACCATTTGGAGGCATTTAATGTTCGAGCAAAAACGGCTGATTTTCGACAAAAGAGATAACACCCCCCCATTACGTCATGCTTCAGAAATGTGGAAAATGGTCCGTTTTCAAATGTTTTATTTTTGAACGTCAGTTCACATTTGTAGGTGGATCATCAGTGTTAGAGCTAAAATTAGCATGTTTAAAGTGATTTTCATGCTTCCAGGGGCTCGGGAAGTTAATTAAATACCATTTGGAGGCATTTAATGTTCGAGCAAAAACGGCTGATTTTCGACAAAAGAGATAACACCCCCCCATTACGTCATGCTTCAGAAATGTGGAAAATGGTCCGTTTTCAAATGTTTTATTTTTGAACGTCAGTTCACATTTGTAGGTGGATCATCAGTGTTAGAGCTAAAATTAGCATGTTTAAAGTGATTTTCATGCTTCCAGGGGCTCGGGAAGTTAATTAAATACCATTTGGAGGCATTTAATGTTCGAGCAAAAACGGCTGATTTTCGACAAAAGAGATAACACCCCCCCATTACGTCATGCTTCAGAAATGTGGAAAATGGTCCGTTTTCAAATGTTTTATTTTTGAACGTCAGTTCACATTTGTAGGTGGATCATCAGTGTTAGAGCTAAAATTAGCATGTTTAAAGTGATTTTCATGCTTCCAGGGGCCCAAAACACAAGATTTATGGAATGGTTAAAAGTGCATGAAAATGGCCAATTTACTCACTCTGAGTTCTCAAAAAGGGTTTCTTCACCCCGGGAAGTGAAATAAATACCATTTGGAGGCATTTAATGTTCGAGCAAAAACGGCTGATTTTCGACAAAAGAGATAACACCCCCCCATTACGTCATGCTTCAGAAATGTGGAAAATGGTCCGTTTTCAAATGTTTTATTTTTGAACGTCAGTTCACATTTGTAGGTGGATCGTCAGTGTTAGAGCTAAAATTAGCATGTTTAAAGTGATTTTCATGCTTCCAGGGGCTCGGGAAGTTAATTAAATACCATTTGGAGGCATTTAATGTTCGAGCAAAAACGGCTGATTTTCGACAAAAGAGATAACACCCCCCCATTACGTCATGCTTCAGAAATGTGGAAAATGGTCCGTTTTCAAATGTTTAATTTTTGAACGTCAGTTCACATTTGTAGGTGGATCATCAGTGTTAGAGCTAAAATTAGCATGTTTAAAGTGATTTTCATGCTTCCAGGGGCCCAAAACACAAGATTTATGGAATGGTTAAAAGTGCATGAAAATGGCCAATTTACTCACTCTGAGTTCTCAAAAAGGGTTTCTTCACCCCGGGAAGTTAATTAAATACCATTTGGAGGCATTTAATGTTCGAGCAAAAACGGCTGATTTTCGACAAAAGAGATAACACCCCCCCATTACGTCATGCTTCAGAAATGTGGAAAATGGTCCGTTTTCAAATGTTTTATTTTTGAACGTCAGTTCACATTTGTAGGTGGATCATCAGTGTTAGAGCTAAAATTAGTATGTTTAAAGTGATTTTCATGCTTCCAGGGGCTCGGGAAGTTAATTAAATACCATTTGGAGGCATTTAATGTTCGAGAAAAAACGGCTGATTTTCGACAAAAGAGATAACACCCCCCCATTACGTCATGCTTCAGAAATGTGGAAAATGGTCCGTTTTCAAATGTTTTATTTTTGAACGTCAGTTCACATTTGTAGGTGGATCATCAGTGTTAGAGCTAAAATTAGCATGTTTAAAGTGATTTTCATGCTTCCAGGGGCCCAAAACACAAGATTTATGGAATGGTTAAAAGTGCATGAAAATGGCCAATTTACTCACTCTGAGTTCTCAAAAAGGGTTTCTTCACCCCGGGAAGTTAATTAAATACCATTTGGAGGCATTTAATGTTCGAGCAAAAACGGCTGATTTTCGACAAAAGAGATAACACCCCCCCATTACGTCATGCTTCAGAAATGTGGAAAATGGTCCGTTTTCAAATGTTTTATTTTTGAACGTCAGTTCACATTTGTAGGTGGATCATCAGTGTTAGAGCTAAAATTAGCATGTTTAAAGTGATTTTCATGCTTCCAGGGGCTCGGGAAGTTAATTAAATACCATTTGGAGGCATTTAATGTTCGAGCAAAAACGGCTGATTTTCGACAAAAGAGATAACACCCCCCCATTACGTCATGCTTCAGAAATGTGGAAAATGGTCCGTTTTCAAATGTTTTATTTTTGAACGTCAGTTCACATTTGTAGGTGGATCATCAGTGTTAGAGCTAAAATTAGCATGTTTAAAGTGATTTTCATGCTTCCAGGGGCCCAAAACACAAGATTTATGGAATGGTTAAAAGTGCATGAAAATGGCCAATTTACTCACTCTGAGTTCTCAAAAAGGGTTTCTTCACCCCAGGAAGTTAATTAAATACCATTTGGAGGCATTTAATGTTCGAGCAAAAACGGCTGATTTTCAAAAAAAGAGATAACACCCCCCCATTACGTCATGCTTCAGAAATGTGGAAAATGGTCCGTTTTCAAATGTTTTATTTTTGAACGTCAGTTCACATTTGTAGGTGGATCATCAGTGTTAGAGCTAAAATTAGCATGTTTAAAGTGATTTTCATGCTTCCAGGGGCTCGGGAAGTGAAATAAATACCATTTGGAGGCATTTAATGTTCGAGCAAAAACGGCTGATTTTCGACAAAAGAGATAACACCCCCCCATTACGTCATGCTTCAGAAATGTGGAAAATGGTCCGTTTTCAAATGTTTTATTTTTGAACGTCAGTTCACATTTGTAGGTGGATCATCAGTGTTAGAGCTAAAATTAGCATGTTTAAAGTGATTTTCATGCTTCCAGGGGCTCGGGAAGTTAATTAAATACCATTTGGAGGCATTTAATGTTCGAGCAAAAACGGCTGATTTTCGACAAAAGAGATAACACCCCCCCATTACGTCATGCTTCAGAAATGTGGAAAATGGTCCGTTTTCAAATGTTTTATTTTTGAACGTCAGTTCACATTTGTAGGTGGATCATCAGTGTTAGAGCTAAAATTAGCATGTTTAAAGTGATTTTCTTGCTTCCAGGCGCCCAAAACACAAGATTTATGGAATGGTTAAAAGTGCATGAAAATGGCCAATTTACTCACTCTGAGTTCTCAAAAAGGGTTTCTTCACCCCGGGAAGTTAATTAAATACCATTTGGAGGCATTTAATGTTCGAGCAAAAACGGCTGATTTTCGACAAAAGAGATAACACCCCCCCATTACGTCATGCTTCAGAAATGTGGAAAATGGTCCGTTTTCAAATGTTTTATTTTTGAACGTCAGTTCACATTTGTAGGTGGATCATCAGTGTTAGAGCTAAAATTAGCATGTTTAAAGTGATTTTCATGCTTCCAGGGGCTCGGGAAGTTAATTAAATACCATTTGGAGGCATTTAATGTTCGAGCAAAAACGGCTGATTTTCGACAAAAGAGATAACACCCCCCCATTACGTCATGCTTCAGAAATGTGGAAAATGGTCCGTTTTCAAATGTTTTATTTTTGAACGTCAGTTCACATTTGTAGGTGGATCATCAGTGTTAGAGCTAAAATTAGCATGTTTAAAGTGATTTTCATGCTTCCAGGGGCCCAAAACACAAGATTTATGGAATGGTTAAAAGTGCATGAAAATGGCCAATTTACTCACTCTGAGTTCTCAAAAAGGGTTTCTTCACCCCGGGAAGTTAATTAAATACCATTTGGAGGCATTTAATGTTCGAGCAAAAACGGCTGATTTTCAAAAAAAGAGATAACACCCCCCCATTACGTCATGCTTCAGAAATGTGGAAAATGGTCCGTTTTCAAATGTTTTATTTTTGAACGTCAGTTCACATTTGTAGGTGGATCATCAGTGTTAGAGCTAAAATTAGCATGTTTAAAGTGATTTTCATGCTTCCAGGGGCTCGGGAAGTGAAATAAATACCATTTGGAGGCATTTAATGTTCGAGCAAAAACGGCTGATTTTCGACAAAAGAGATAACACCCCCCCATTACGTCATGCTTCAGAAATGTGGAAAATGGTCCGTTTTCAAATGTTTTATTTTTGAACGTCAGTTCACATTTGTAGGTGGATCATCAGTGTTAGAACTAAAATTAGCATGTTTAAAGTGATTTTCATGCTTCCAGGGGCTCGGGAAGTTAATTAAATACCATTTGGAGGCATTTAATGTTCGAGCAAAAACGGCTGATTTTCGACAAAAGAGATAACACCCCCCCATTACGTCATGCTTCAGAAATGTGGAAAATGGTCCGTTTTCAAATGTTTTATTTTTGAACGTCAGTTCACATTTGTAGGTGGATCATCAGTGTTAGAGCTAAAATTAGCATGTTTAAAGTGATTTTCATGCTTCCAGGGGCTCGGGAAGTTAATTAAATACCATTTGGAGGCATTTAATGTTCGAGCAAAAACGGCTGATTTTCGACAAAAGAGATAACACCCCCCCATTACGTCATGCTTCAGAAATGTGGAAAATGGTCCGTTTTCAAATGTTTTATTTTTGAACGTCAGTTCACATTTGTAGGTGGATCATCAGTGTTAGAGCTAAAATTAGCATGTTTAAAGTGATTTTCATGCTTCCAGGGGCCCAAAACACAAGATTTATGGAATGGTTAAAAGTGCATGAAAATGGCCAATTTACTCACTCTGAGTTCTCAAAAAGGGTTTCTTCACCCCGGGAAGTTAATTAAATACCATTTGGAGGCATTTAATGTTCGAGCAAAAACGGCTGATTTTCGACAAAAGAGATAACACCCCCCCATTACGTCATGCTTCAGAAATGTGGAAAATGGTCCGTTTTCAAATGTTTTATTTTTGAACGTCAGTTCACATTTGTAGGTGGATCATCAGTGTTAGAGCTAAAATTAGCATGTTTTAAGTGATTTTCATGCTTCCAGGGGCTCGGGAAGTTAATTAAATACCATTTGGAGGCATTTAATGTTTGAGCAAAAACGGCTGATTTTCGACAAAAGAGATAACACCCCCCCATTACGTCATGCTTCAGAAATGTGGAAAATGGTCCGTTTTCAAATGTTTTATTTTTGAACGTCAGTTCACATTTGTAGGTGGATCATCAGTGTTAGAGCTAAAATTAGCATGTTTAAAGTGATTTTCATGCTTCCAGGTGCTCTCGAAGTTAATTAAATACCATTTGGAGGCATTTAATGTTCGAGCAAAAACGGCTGATTTTCGACAAAAGAGATAACACCCCCCCATTACGTCATGCTTCAGAAATGTGGAAAATGGTCCGTTTTCAAATGTTTTATTTTTGAACGTCAGTTCACATTTGTAGGTGGATCATCAGTGTTACAGCTAAAATTAGCATGTTTAAAGTGATTTTCATGCTTCCAGGGGCTCGGGAAGTGAAATAAATACCATTTGGAGGCATTTAATGTTCGAGCAAAAACGGCTGATTTTCGACAAAAGAGATAACACCCCCCCATTACGTCATGCTTCAGAAATGTGGAAAATGGTCCGTTTTCAAATGTTTTATTTTTGAACGTCAGTTCACATTTGTAGGTGGATCATCAGTGTTAGAGCTAAAATTAGCATGTTTAAAGTGATTTTCATGCTTCCAGGGGCTCGGGCAGTTAATTAAATACCATTTGGAGGCATTTAATGTTCGAGCAAAAAAGGCTGATTTTCGACAAAAGAGATAACACCCCCCCATTATGTCATGCTTCAGAAATGTGGAAAATGGTCCGTTTTCAAATGTTTTATTTTTGAACGTCAGTTCACATTTGTAGGTGGATCATCAGTGTTAGAGCTAAAATTAGCATGTTTAAAGTGATTTTCATGCTTCCAGGGGCCCAAAACACAAGATTTATGGAATGGTTAAAAGTGCATGAAAATGGGCAATTTACTCACTCTGAGTTCTCAAAAAGGGTTTCTTCACCCCGGGAAGTGAAATAAATACCATTCGGAGGCATTTAATGTTCGAGCAAAAACGGCTGATTTTCGACAAAAGAGATAACACCCCCCCATTACGTCATGCTTCAGAAATGTGGAAAATGGTCCGTTTTCAAATGTTTTATTTTTGAACGTCAGTTCACATTTGTAGGTGGATCATCAGTGTTAGAGCTAAAATTAGCATGTTTAAAGTGATTTTCATGCTTCCAGGGGCTCGGGAAGTGAAATAAATACCATTTGGAGGCATTTAATGTTCGAGCAAAAACGGCTGATTTTCGACAAAAGAGATAACACCCCCCCATTACGTCATGCTTCAGAAATGTGGAAAATGGTCCGTTTTCAAATGTTTTATTTTTGAACGTCAGTTCACATTTGTAGGTGGATCATCAGTGTTAGAGCTAAAATTAGCATGTTTAAAGTGATTTTCATGCTTCCAGGGGCTCGGGAAGTTAATTAAATACCATTTGGAGGCATTTAATGTTCGAGCAAAAACGGCTGATTTTCGACAAAAGAGATAACACCCCCCCATTACGTCATGCTTCAGAAATGTGGAAAATGGTCCGTTTTCAAATGTTTTATTTTTGAACGTCAGTTCACATTTGTAGGTGGATCATCAGTGTTAGAGCTAAAATTAGCATGTTTAAAGTGATTTTCATGCTTCCAGGGGCTCGGGAAGTTAATTAAATACCATTTGGAGGCATTTAATGTTCGAGCAAAAACGGCTGATTTTCGACAAAAGAGATAACACCCCCCCATTACGTCATGCTTCAGAAATGTGGAAAATGGTCCGTTTTCAAATGTTTTATTTTTGAACGTCAGTTCACATTTGTAGGTGGATCATCAGTGTTAGAGCTAAAATTAGCATGTTTAAAGTGATTTTCATGCTTCCAGGGGCCCAAAACACAAGATTTATGGAATGGTTAAAAGTGCATGAAAATGGCCAATTTACTCACTCTGAGTTCTCAAAAAGGGTTTCTTCACCCCGGGAAGTGAAATAAATACCATTTGGAGGCATTTAATGTTCGAGCAAAAACGGCTGATTTTCGACAAAAGAGATAACACCCCCCCATTACGTCATGCTTCAGAAATGTGGAAAATGGTCCGTTTTCAAATGTTTTATTTTTGAACGTCAGTTCACATTTGTAGGTGGATCATCAGTGTTAGAGCTAAAATTAGCATGTTTAAAGTGATTTTCATGCTTCCAGGGGCTCGGGAAGTTAATTAAATACCATTTGGAGGCATTTAATGTTCGAGCAAAAACGGCTGATTTTCGACAAAAGAGATAACACCCCCCCATTACGTCATGCTTCAGAAATGTGGAAAATGGTCCGTTTTCAAATGTTTTATTTTTGAACGTCAGTTCACATTTGTAGGTGGATCATCAGTGTTAGAGCTAAAATTAGCATGTTTAAAGTGATTTTCATGCTTCCAGGGGCCCAAAACACAAGATTTATGGAATGGTTAAAAGTGCATGAAAATGGCCAATTTACTCACTCTGAGTTCTCAAAAAGGGTTTCTTCACCCCGGGAAGTTAATTAAATACCATTTGGAGGCATTTAATGTTCGAGCAAAAACGGCTGATTTTCGACAAAAGAGATAACACCCCCCCATTACGTCATGCTTCAGAAATGTGGAAAATGGTCCGTTTTCAAATGTTTTATTTTTGAACGTCAGTTCACATTTGTAGGTGGATCATCAGTGTTAGAGCTAAAATGAGCATGTTTAAAGTGATTTCCATGCTTCCAGGGGCTCGGGAAGTTAATTAAATACCATTTGGAGGCATTTAATGTTCGAGAAAAAACGGCTGATTTTCGACAAAAGAGATAACACCCCCCCATTACGTCATGCTTCAGAAATGTGGAAAATGGTCCGTTTTCAAATGTTTTATTTTTGAACGTCAGTTCACATTTGTAGGTGGATCATCAGTGTTAGAGCTAAAATTAGCATGTTTAAAGTGATTTTCATGCTTCCAGGGGCCCAAAACACAAGATTTATGGAATGGTTAAAAGTGCATGAAAATGGCCAATTTACTCACTCTGAGTTCTCAAAAAGGGTTTCTTCACCCCGGGAAGTGAAATAAATACCATTTGGAGGCATTTAATGTTCGAGCAAAAACGGCTGATTTTCGACAAAAGAGATAACACCCCCCCATTACGTCATGCTTCAGAAATGTGGAAAATGGTCCGTTTTCAAATGTTTTATTTTTGAACGTCAGTTCACATTTGTAGGTGGATCATCAGTGTTAGAGCTAAAATTAGCATGTTTAAAGTGATTTTCATGCTTCCAGGGGCTCGGGAAGTTAATTAAATACCATTTGGAGGCATTTAATGTTCGAGCAAAAACGGCTGATTTTCGACAAAAGAGATAACACCCCCCCATTACGTCATGCTTCAGAAATGTGGAAAATGGTCCGTTTTCAAATGTTTTATTTTTGAACGTCAGTTCACATTTGTAGGTGGATCATCAGTGTTAGAGCTAAAATTAGCATGTTTAAAGTGATTTTCATGCTTCCAGGCGCCCAAAACACAAGATTTATGGAATGGTTAAAAGTGCATGAAAATGGCCAATTTACTCACTCTGAGTTCTCAAAAAGGGTTTCTTCACCCCGGGAAGTTAATTAAATACCATTTGGAGGCATTTAATGTTCGAGCAAAAACGGCTGATTTTCGACAAAAGAGATAACACCCCCCCATTACGTCATGCTTCAGAAATGTGGAAAATGGTCCATTTTCAAATGTTTTATTTTTGAACGTCAGTTCACATTTGTAGGTGGATCATCAGTGTTAGAGCTAAAATTAGCATGTTTAAAGTGATTTTCATGCTTCCAGGGGCTCGGGAAGTTAATTAAATACCATTTGGAGGCATTTAATGTTCGAGCAAAAACGGCTGATTTTCGACAAAAGAGATAACACCCCCCCATTACGTCATGCTTCAGAAATGTGGAAAATGGTCCGTTTTCAAATGTTTTATTTTTGAACGTCAGTTCACATTTGTAGGTGGATCATCAGTGTTAGAGCTAAAATTAGCATGTTTAAAGTGATTTTCATGCTTCCAGGGGCCCAAAACACAAGATTTATGGAATGGTTAAAAGTGCATGAAAATGGCCAATTTACTCACTCTGAGTTCTCAAAAAGGGTTTCTTCACCCCGGGAAGTTAATTAAATACCATTTGGAGGCATTTAATGTTCGAGCAAAAACGGCTGATTTTCAAAAAAAGAGATAACACCCCCCCATTACGTCATGCTTCAGAAATGTGGAAAATGGTCCGTTTTCAAATGTTTTATTTTTGAACGTCAGTTCACATTTGTAGGTGGATCATCAGTGTTAGAGCTAAAATTAGCATGTTTAAAGTGATTTTCATGCTTCCAGGGGCTCGGGAAGTGAAATAAATACCATTTGGAGGCATTTAATGTTCGAGCAAAAACGGCTGATTTTCGACAAAAGAGATAACACCCCCCCATTACGTCATGCTTCAGAAATGTGGAAAATGGTCCGTTTTCAAATGTTTTATTTTTGAACGTCAGTTCACATTTGTAGGTGGATCATCAGTGTTAGAGCTAAAATTAGCATGTTTAAAGTGATTTTCATGCTTCCAGGGGCTCGGGAAGTTAATTAAATACCATTTGGAGGCATTTAATGTTCGAGCAAAAACGGCTGATTTTCGACAAAAGAGATAACACCCCCCCATTACGTCATGCTTCAGAAATGTGGAAAATGGTCCGTTTTCAAATGTTTTATTTTTGAACGTCAGTTCACATTTGTAGGTGGATCATCAGTGTTAGAGCTAAAATTAGCATGTTTAAAGTGATTTTCATGCTTCCAGGGGCTCGGGAAGTTAATTAAATACCATTTGGAGGCATTTAATGTTCGAGCAAAAACGGCTGATTTTCGACAAAAGAGATAACACCCCCCCATTACGTCATGCTTCAGAAATGTGGAAAATGGTCCGTTTTCAAATGTTTTATTTTTGAACGTCAGTTCACATTTGTAGGTGGATCATCAGTGTTAGAGCTAAAATTAGCATGTTTAAAGTGATTTTCATGCTTCCAGGGGCCCAAAACACAAGATTTATGGAATGGTTAAAAGTGCATGAAAATGGCCAATTTACTCACTCTGAGTTCTCAAAAAGGGTTTCTTCACCCCGGGAAGTTAATTAAATACCATTTGGAGGCATTTAATGTTCGAGCAAAAACGGCTGATTTTCGACAAAAGAGATAACACCCCCCCATTACGTCATGCTTCAGAAATGTGGAAAATGGTCCGTTTTCAAATGTTTTATTTTTGAACGTCAGTTCACATTTGTAGGTGGATCATCAGTGTTAGAGCTAAAATTAGCATGTTTTAAGTGATTTTCATGCTTCCAGGGGCTCGGGAAGTTAATTAAATACCATTTGGAGGCATTTAATGTTTGAGCAAAAACGGCTGATTTTCGACAAAAGAGATAACACCCCCCCATTACGTCATGCTTCAGAAATGTGGAAAATGGTCCGTTTTCAAATGTTTTATTTTTGAACGTCAGTTCACATTTGTAGGTGGATCATCAGTGTTAGAGCTAAAATTAGCATGTTTAAAGTGATTTTCATGCTTCCAGGTGCTCTCGAAGTTAATTAAATACCATTTGGAGGCATTTAATGTTCGAGCAAAAACGGCTGATTTTCGACAAAAGAGATAACACCCCCCCATTACGTCATGCTTCAGAAATGTGGAAAATGGTCCGTTTTCAAATGTTTTATTTTTGAACGTCAGTTCACATTTGTAGGTGGATCATCAGTGTTACAGCTAAAATTAGCATGTTTAAAGTGATTTTCATGCTTCCAGGGGCTCGGGAAGTGAAATAAATACCATTTGGAGGCATTTAATGTTCGAGCAAAAACGGCTGATTTTCGACAAAAGAGATAACACCCCCCCATTACGTCATGCTTCAGAAATGTGGAAAATGGTCCGTTTTCAAATGTTTTATTTTTGAACGTCAGTTCACATTTGTAGGTGGATCATCAGTGTTAGAGCTAAAATTAGCATGTTTAAAGTGATTTTCATGCTTCCAGGGGCTCGGGCAGTTAATTAAATACCATTTGGAGGCATTTAATGTTCGAGCAAAAAAGGCTGATTTTCGACAAAAGAGATAACACCCCCCCATTATGTCATGCTTCAGAAATGTGGAAAATGGTCCGTTTTCAAATGTTTTATTTTTGAACGTCAGTTCACATTTGTAGGTGGATCATCAGTGTTAGAGCTAAAATTAGCATGTTTAAAGTGATTTTCATGCTTCCAGGGGCCCAAAACACAAGATTTATGGAATGGTTAAAAGTGCATGAAAATGGCCAATTTACTCACTCTGAGTTCTCAAAAAGGGTTTCTTCACCCCGGGAAGTGAAATAAATACCATTCGGAGGCATTTAATGTTCGAGCAAAAACGGCTGATTTTCGACAAAAGAGATAACACCCCCCCATTACGTCATGCTTCAGAAATGTGGAAAATGGTCCGTTTTCAAATGTTTTATTTTTGAACGTCAGTTCACATTTGTAGGTGGATCATCAGTGTTAGAGCTAAAATTAGCATGTTTAAAGTGATTTTCATGCTTCCAGGGGCTCGGGAAGTAAAATAAATACCATTTGGAGGCATTTAATGTTCGAGCAAAAACGGCTGATTTTCGACAAAAGAGATAACACCCCCCCATTACGTCATGCTTCAGAAATGTGGAAAATGGTCCGTTTTCAAATGTTTTATTTTTGAACGTCAGTTCACATTTGTAGGTGGATCATCAGTGTTAGAGCTAAAATTAGCATGTTTAAAGTGATTTTCATGCTTCCAGGGGCTCGGGAAGTTAATTAAATACCATTTGGAGGCATTTAATGTTCGAGCAAAAACGGCTGATTTTCGACAAAAGAGATAACACCCCCCCATTACGTCATGCTTCAGAAATGTGGAAAATGGTCCGTTTTCAAATGTTTTATTTTTGAACGTCAGTTCACATTTGTAGGTGGATCATCAGTGTTAGAGCTAAAATTAGCATGTTTAAAGTGATTTTCATGCTTCCAGGGGCTCGGGAAGTTAATTAAATACCATTTGGAGGCATTTAATGTTCGAGCAAAAACGTCTGATTTTCGACAAAAGAGATAACACCCCCCCATTACGTCATGCTTCAGAAATGTGGAAAATGGTCCGTTTTCAAATGTTTTATTTTTGAACGTCAGTTCACATTTGTAGGTGGATCATCAGTGTTAGAGCTAAAATTAGCATGTTTAAAGTGATTTTCATGCTTCCAGGGGCCCAAAACACAAGATTTATGGAATGGTTAAAAGTGCATGAAAATGGCCAATTTACTCACTCTGAGTTCTCAAAAAGGGTTTCTTCACCCCGGGAAGTGAAATAAATACCATTTGGAGGCATTTAATGTTCGAGCAAAAACGGCTGATTTTCGACAAAAGAGATAACACCCCCCCATTACGTCATGCTTCAGAAATGTGGAAAATGGTCCGTTTTCAAATGTTTTATTTTTGAACGTCAGTTCACATTTGTAGGTGGATCATCAGTGTTAGAGCTAAAATTAGCATGTTTAAAGTGATTTTCATGCTTCCAGGGGCTCGGGAAGTTAATTAAATACCATTTGGAGGCATTTAATGTTCGAGCAAAAACGGCTGATTTTCGACAAAAGAGATAACACCCCCCCATTACGTCATGCTTCAGAAATGTGGAAAATGGTCCGTTTTCAAATGTTTTATTTTTGAACGTCAGTTCACATTTGTAGGTGGATCATCAGTGTTAGAGCTAAAATTAGCATGTTTAAAGTGATTTTCATGCTTCCAGGGGCCCAAAACACAAGATTTATGGAATGGTTAAAAGTGCATGAAAATGGCCAATTTACTCACTCTGAGTTCTCAAAAAGGGTTTCTTCACCCCGGGAAGTTAATTAAATACCATTTGGAGGCATTTAATGTTCGAGCAAAAACGGCTGATTTTCGACAAAAGAGATAACACCCCCCCATTACGTCATGCTTCAGAAATGTGGAAAATGGTCCGTTTTCAAATGTTTTATTTTTGAACGTCAGTTCACATTTGTAGGTGGATCATCAGTGTTAGAGCTAAAATTAGCATGTTTAAAGTGATTTTCATGCTTCCAGGGGCTCGGGAAGTTAATTAAATACCATTTGGAGGCATTTAATGTTCGAGAAAAAACGGCTGATTTTCGACAAAAGAGATAACACCCCCCCATTACGTCATGCTTCAGAAATGTGGAAAATGGTCCGTTTTCAAATGTTTTATTTTTGAACGTCAGTTCACATTTGTAGGTGGATCATCAGTGTTAGAGCTAAAATTAGCATGTTTAAAGTGATTTTCATGCTTCCAGGGGCCCAAAACACAAGATTTATGGAATGGTTAAAAGTGCATGAAAATGGCCAATTTACTCACTCTGAGTTCTCAAAAAGGGTTTCTTCACCCCGGGAAGTGAAATAAATACCATTTGGAGGCATTTAATGTTCGAGCAAAAACGGCTGATTTTCGACAAAAGAGATAACACCCCCCCATTACGTCATGCTTCAGAAATGTGGAAAATGGTCCGTTTTCAAATGTTTTATTTTTGAACGTCAGTTCACATTTGTAGGTGGATCATCAGTGTTAGAGCTAAAATTAGCATGTTTAAAGTGATTTTCATGCTTCCAGGGGCTCGGGAAGTTAATTAAATACCATTTGGAGGCATTTAATGTTCGAGCAAAAACGGCTGATTTTCGACAAAAGAGATAACACCCCCCCATTACGTCATGCTTCAGAAATGTGGAAAATGGTCCGTTTTCAAATGTTTTATTTTTGAACGTCAGTTCACATTTGTAGGTGGATCATCAGTGTTAGAGCTAAAATTAGCATGTTTAAAGTGATTTTCATGCTTCCAGGGGCCCAAAACACAAGATTTATGGAATGGTTAAAAGTGCATGAAAATGGCCAATTTACTCACTCTGAGTTCTCAAAAAGGGTTTCTTCACCCCGGGAAGTTAATTAAATACCATTTGGAGGCATTTAATGTTCGAGCAAAAACGGCTGATTTTCAAAAAAAGAGATAACACCCCCCCATTACGTCATGCTTCAGAAATGTGGAAAATGGTCCGTTTTCAAATGTTTTATTTTTGAACGTCAGTTCACATTTGTAGGTGGATCATCAGTGTTAGAGCTAAAATTAGCATGTTTAAAGTGATTTTCATGCTTCCAGGGGCTCGGGAAGTGAAATAAATACCATTTGGAGGCATTTAATGTTCGAGCAAAAACGGCTGATTTTCGACAAAAGAGATAACACCCCCCCATTACGTCATGCTTCAGAAATGTGGAAAATGGTCCGTTTTCAAATGTTTTATTTTTGAACGTCAGTTCACATTTGTAGGTGGATCATCAGTGTTAGAACTAAAATTAGCATGTTTAAAGTGATTTTCATGCTTCCAGGGGCTCGGGAAGTTAATTAAATACCATTTGGAGGCATTTAATGTTCGAGCAAAAACGGCTGATTTTCGACAAAAGAGATAACACCCCCCCATTACGTCATGCTTCAGAAATGTGGAAAATGGTCCGTTTTCAAATGTTTTATTTTTGAACGTCAGTTCACATTTGTAGGTGGATCATCAGTGTTAGAGCTAAAATTAGCATGTTTAAAGTGATTTTCATGCTTCCAGGGGCTCGGGAAGTTAATTAAATACCATTTGGAGGCATTTAATGTTCGAGCAAAAACGGCTGATTTTCGACAAAAGAGATAACACCCCCCCATTACGTCATGCTTCAGAAATGTGGAAAATGGTCCGTTTTCAAATGTTTTATTTTTGAACGTCAGTTCACATTTGTAGGTGGATCATCAGTGTTAGAGCTAAAATTAGCATGTTTAAAGTGATTTTCATGCTTCCAGGGGCCCAAAACACAAGATTTATGGAATGGTTAAAAGTGCATGAAAATGGCCAATTTACTCACTCTGAGTTCTCAAAAAGGGTTTCTTCACCCCGGGAAGTTAATTAAATACCATTTGGAGGCATTTAATGTTCGAGCAAAAACGGCTGATTTTCGACAAAAGAGATAACACCCCCCCATTACGTCATGCTTCAGAAATGTGGAAAATGGTCCGTTTTCAAATGTTTTATTTTTGAACGTCAGTTCACATTTGTAGGTGGATCATCAGTGTTAGAGCTAAAATTAGCATGTTTTAAGTGATTTTCATGCTTCCAGGGGCTCGGGAAGTTAATTAAATACCATTTGGAGGCATTTAATGTTTGAGCAAAAACGGCTGATTTTCGACAAAAGAGATAACACCCCCCCATTACGTCATGCTTCAGAAATGTGGAAAATGGTCCGTTTTCAAATGTTTTATTTTTGAACGTCAGTTCACATTTGTAGGTGGATCATCAGTGTTAGAGCTAAAATTAGCATGTTTAAAGTGATTTTCATGCTTCCAGGTGCTCTCGAAGTTAATTAAATACCATTTGGAGGCATTTAATGTTCGAGCAAAAACGGCTGATTTTCGACAAAAGAGATAACACCCCCCCATTACGTCATGCTTCAGAAATGTGGAAAATGGTCCGTTTTCAAATGTTTTATTTTTGAACGTCAGTTCACATTTGTAGGTGGATCATCAGTGTTACAGCTAAAATTAGCATGTTTAAAGTGATTTTCATGCTTCCAGGGGCTCGGGAAGTGAAATAAATACCATTTGGAGGCATTTAATGTTCGAGCAAAAACGGCTGATTTTCGACAAAAGAGATAACACCCCCCCATTACGTCATGCTTCAGAAATGTGGAAAATGGTCCGTTTTCAAATGTTTTATTTTTGAACGTCAGTTCACATTTGTAGGTGGATCATCAGTGTTAGAGCTAAAATTAGCATGTTTAAAGTGATTTTCATGCTTCCAGGGGCTCGGGCAGTTAATTAAATACCATTTGGAGGCATTTAATGTTCGAGCAAAAACGGCTGATTTTCGACAAAAGAGATAACACCCCCCCATTACGTCATGCTTCAGAAATGTGGAAAATGGTCCGTTTTCAAATGTTTTATTTTTGAACGTCAGTTCACATTTGTAGGTGGATCATCAGTGTTAGAGCTAAAATTAGCATGTTTAAAGTGATTTTCATGCTTCCAGGGGCCCAAAACACAAGATTTATGGAATGGTTAAAAGTGCATGAAAATGGCCAAATTACTCACTCTGAGTTCTCAAAAAGGGTTTCTTCACCCCGGGAAGTTAATTAAATACCATTTGGAGGCATTTAATGTTCGAGCAAAAACGGCTGATTTTCGACAAAAGAGATAACACCCCCCCATTACGTCATGCTTCAGAAATGTGGAAAATGGTCCGTTTTCAAATGTTTTATTTTTGAACGTCAGTTCACATTTGTAGGTGGATCATCAGTGTTAGAGCTAAAATTAGCATGTTTAAAGTGATTTTCATGCTTCCAGGGGCTCGGGAAGTTAATTAAATACCATTTGGAGGCATTTAATGTTCGAGCAAAAACGGCTGATTTTCGACAAAAGAGATAACACCCCCCCATTACGTCATGCTTCAGAAATGTGGAAAATGGTCCGTTTTCAAATGTTTTATTTTTGAACGTCAGTTCACATTTGTAGGTGGATCATCAGTGTTAGAGCTAAAATTAGCATGTTTAAAGTGATTTTCATGCTTCCAGGGGCCCAAAACACAAGATTTATGGAATGGTTAAAAGTGCATGAAAATGGCCAATTTACTCACTCTGAGTTCTCAAAAAGGGTTTCTTCACCCCGGGAAGTGAAATAAATACCATTTGGAGGCATTTAATGTTCGAGCAAAAACGGCTGATTTTCGACAAAAGAGATAACACCCCCCCATTACGTCATGCTTCAGAAATGTGGAAAATGGTCCGTTTTCAAATGTTTTATTTTTGAACGTCAGTTCACATTTGTAGGTGGATCATCAGTGTTAGAGCTAAAATTAGCATGTTTAAAGTGATTTTCATGCTTCCAGGGGCTCGGGAAGTTAATTAAATACCATTTGGAGGCATTTAATGTTCGAGCAAAAACGGCTGATTTTCGACAAAAGAGATAACACCCCCCCATTACGTCATGCTTCAGAAATGTGGAAAATGGTCCGTTTTCAAATGTTTAATTTTTGAACGTCAGTTCACATTTGTAGGTGGATCATCAGTGTTAGAGCTAAAATTAGCATGTTTAAAGTGATTTTCATGCTTCCAGGGGCCCAAAACACAAGATTTATGGAATGGTTAAAAGTGCATGAAAATGGCCAATTTACTCACTCTGAGTTCTCAAAAAGGGTTTCTTCACCCCGGGAAGTTAATTAAATACCATTTGGAGGCATTTAATGTTCGAGCAAAAACGGCTGATTTTCGACAAAAGAGATAACACCCCCCCATTACGTCATGCTTCAGAAATGTGGAAAATGGTCCGTTTTCAAATGTTTTATTTTTGAACGTCAGTTCACATTTGTAGGTGGATCATCAGTGTTAGAGCTAAAATTAGTATGTTTAAAGTGATTTTCATGCTTCCAGGGGCTCGGGAAGTTAATTAAATACCATTTGGAGGCATTTAATGTTCGAGAAAAAACGGCTGATTTTCGACAAAAGAGATAACACCCCCCCATTACGTCATGCTTCAGAAATGTGGAAAATGGTCCGTTTTCAAATGTTTTATTTTTGAACGTCAGTTCACATTTGTAGGTGGATCATCAGTGTTAGAGCTAAAATTAGCATGTTTAAAGTGATTTTCATGCTTCCAGGGGCCCAAAACACAAGATTTATGGAATGGTTAAAAGTGCATGAAAATGGCCAATTTACTCACTCTGAGTTCTCAAAAAGGGTTTCTTCACCCCGGGAAGTGAAATAAATACCATTTGGAGGCATTTAATGTTCGAGCAAAAACAGCTGATTTTCGACAAAAGAGATAACACCCCCCCATTACGTCATGCTTCAGAAATGTGGAAAATGGTCCGTTTTCAAATGTTTTATTTTTGAACGTCAGTTCACATTTGTAGGTGGATCATCAGTGTTAGAGCTAAAATTAGCATGTTTAAAGTGATTTTCATGCTTCCAGGGGCTCGGGAAGTTAATTAAATACCATTTGGAGGCATTTAATGTTCGAGCAAAAACGGCAGATTTTCGACAAAAGAGATAACACCCCCCCATTACGTCATGCTTCAGAAATGTGGAAAATGGTCCGTTTTCAAATGTTTTATTTTTGAACGTCAGTTCACATTTGTAGGTGGATCATCAGTGTTAGAGCTAAAATTAGCATGTTTAAAGTGATTTTCATGCTTCCAGGCGCCCAAAACACAAGATTTATGGAATGGTTAAAAGTGCATGAAAATGGCCAATTTACTCACTCTGAGTTCTCAAAAAGGGTTTCTTCACCCCGGGAAGTTAATTAAATACCATTTGGAGGCATTTAATGTTCGAGCAAAAACGGCTGATTTTCGACAAAAGAGATAACACCCCCCCATTACGTCATGCTTCAGAAATGTGGAAAATGGTCCGTTTTCAAATGTTTTATTTTTGAACGTCAGTTCACATTTGTAGGTGGATCATCAGTGTTAGAGCTAAAATTAGCATGTTTAAAGTGATTTTCATGCTTCCAGGGGCTCGGGAAGTTAATTAAATACCATTTGGAGGCATTTAATGTTCGAGCAAAAACGGCTGATTTTCGACAAAAGAGATAACACCCCCCCATTACGTCATGCTTCAGAAATGTGGAAAATGGTCCGTTTTCAAATGTTTTATTTTTGAACGTCAGTTCACATTTGTAGGTGGATCATCAGTGTTAGAGCTAAAATTAGCATGTTTAAAGTGATTTTCATGCTTCCAGGGGCCCAAAACACAAGATTTATGGAATGGTTAAAAGTGCATGAAAATGGCCAATTTACTCACTCTGAGTTCTCAAAAAGGGTTTCTTCACCCCGGGAAGTTAATTAAATACCATTTGGAGGCATTTAATGTTCGAGCAAAAACGGCTGATTTTCAAAAAAAGAGATAACACCCCCCCATTACGTCATGCTTCAGAAATGTGGAAAATGGTCCGTTTTCAAATGTTTTATTTTTGAACGTCAGTTCACATTTGTAGGTGGATCATCAGTGTTAGAGCTAAAATTAGCATGTTTAAAGTGATTTTCATGCTTCCAGGGGCTCGGGAAGTGAAATAAATACCATTTGGAGGCATTTAATGTTCGAGCAAAAACGGCTGATTTTCGACAAAAGAGATAACACCCCCCCATTACGTCATGCTTCAGAAATGTGGAAAATGGTCCGTTTTCAAATGTTTTATTTTTGAACGTCAGTTCACATTTGTAGGTGGATCATCAGTGTTAGAGCTAAAATTAGCATGTTTAAAGTGATTTTCATGCTTCCAGGGGCTCGGGAAGTTAATTAAATACCATTTGGAGGCATTTAATGTTCGAGCAAAAACGGCTGATTTTCGACAAAAGAGATAACACCCCCCCATTACGTCATGCTTCAGAAATGTGGAAAATGGTCCGTTTTCAAATGTTTTATTTTTGAACGTCAGTTCACATTTGTAGGTGGATCATCAGTGTTAGAGCTAAAATTAGCATGTTTAAAGTGATTTTCATGCTTCCAGGGGCTCGGGAAGTGAAATAAATACCATTTGGAGGCATTTAATGTTCGAGCAAAAACGGCTGATTTTCGACAAAAGAGATAACACCCCCCCATTACGTCATGCTTCAGAAATGTGGAAAATGGTCCGTTTTCAAATGTTTTATTTTTGAACGTCAGTTCACATTTGTAGGTGGATCATCAGTGTTAGAGCTAAAATTAGCATGTTTAAAGTGATTTTCATGCTTCCAGGGGCCCAAAACACAAGATTTATGGAATGGTTAAAAGTGCATGAAAATGGCCAATTTACTCACTCTGAGTTCTCAAAAAGGGTTTCTTCACCCCGGGAAGTTAATTAAATACCATTTGGAGGCATTTAATGTTCGAGCAAAAACGGCTGATTTTCGACAAAAGAGATACCACCCCCCCATTACGTCATGCTTCAGAAATGTGGAAAATGGTCCGTTTTCAAATGTTTTATTTTTGAACGTCAGTTCACATTTGTAGGTGGATCATCAGTGTTAGAGCTAAAATTAGCATGTTTTAAGTGATTTTCATGCTTCCAGGGGCTCGGGAAGTTAATTAAATACCATTTGGAGGCATTTAATGTTTGAGCAAAAACGGCTGATTTTCGACAAAAGAGATAACACCCCCCCATTACGTCATGCTTCAGAAATGTGGAAAATGGTCCGTTTTCAAATGTTTTATTTTTGAACGTCAGTTCACATTTGTAGGTGGATCATCAGTGTTAGAGCTAAAATTAGCATGTTTAAAGTGATTTTCATGCTTCCAGGTGCTCTCGAAGTTAATTAAATACCATTTGGAGGCATTTAATGTTCGAGCAAAAACGGCTGATTTTCGACAAAAGAGATAACACCCCCCCATTACGTCATGCTTCAGAAATGTGGAAAATGGTCCGTTTTCAAATGTTTTATTTTTGAACGTCAGTTCACATTTGTAGGTGGATCATCAGTGTTACAGCTAAAATTAGCATGTTTAAAGTGATTTTCATGCTTCCAGGGGCTCGGGAAGTGAAATAAATACCATTTGGAGGCATTTAATGTTCGAGCAAAAACGGCTGATTTTCGACAAAAGAGATAACACCCCCCCATTACGTCATGCTTCAGAAATGTGGAAAATGGTCCGTTTTCAAATGTTTTATTTTTGAACGTCAGTTCACATTTGTAGGTGGATCATCAGTGTTAGAGCTAAAATTAGCATGTTTAAAGTGATTTTCATGCTTCCAGGGGCTCGGGCAGTTAATTAAATACCATTTGGAGGCATTTAATGTTCGAGCAAAAAAGGCTGATTTTCGACAAAAGAGATAACACCCCCCCATTATGTCATGCTTCAGAAATGTGGAAAATGGTCCGTTTTCAAATGTTTTATTTTTGAACGTCAGTTCACATTTGTAGGTGGATCATCAGTGTTAGAGCTAAAATTAGCATGTTTAAAGTGATTTTCATGCTTCCAGGGGCCCAAAACACAAGATTTATGGAATGGTTAAAAGTGCATGAAAATGGCCAATTTACTCACTCTGAGTTCTCAAAAAGGGTTTCTTCACCCCGGGAAGTGAAATAAATACCATTCGGAGGCATTTAATGTTCGAGCAAAAACGGCTGATTTTCGACAAAAGAGATAACACCCCCCCATTACGTCATGCTTCAGAAATGTGGAAAATGGTCCGTTTTCAAATGTTTTATTTTTGAACGTCAGTTCACATTTGTAGGTGGATCATCAGTGTTAGAGCTAAAATTAGCATGTTTAAAGTGATTTTCATGCTTCCAGGGGCTCGGGAAGTGAAATAAATACCATTTGGAGGCATTTAATGTTCGAGCAAAAACGGCTGATTTTCGACAAAAGAGATAACACCCCCCCATTACGTCATGCTTCAGAAATGTGGAAAATGGTCCGTTTTCAAATGTTTTATTTTTGAACGTCAGTTCACATTTGTAGGTGGATCATCAGTGTTAGAGCTAAAATTAGCATGTTTAAAGTGATTTTCATGCTTCCAGGGGCTCGGGAAGTTAATTAAATACCATTTGGAGGCATTTAATGTTCGAGCAAAAACGGCTGATTTTCGACAAAAGAGATAACACCCCCCCATTACGTCATGCTTCAGAAATGTGGAAAATGGTCCGTTTTCAAATGTTTTATTTTTGAACGTCAGTTCACATTTGTAGGTGGATCATCAGTGTTAGAGCTAAAATTAGCATGTTTAAAGTGATTTTCATGCTTCCAGGGGCTCGGGAAGTTAATTAAATACCATTTGGAGGCATTTAATGTTCGAGCAAAAACGGCTGATTTTCGACAAAAGAGATAACACCCCCCCATTACGTCATGCTTCAGAAATGTGGAAAATGGTCCGTTTTCAAATGTTTTATTTTTGAACGTCAGTTCACATTTGTAGGTGGATCATCAGTGTTAGAGCTAAAATTAGCATGTTTAAAGTGATTTTCATGCTTCCAGGGGCCCAAAACACAAGATTTATGGAATGGTTAAAAGTACATGAAAATGGCCAATTTACTCACTCTGAGTTCTCAAAAAGGGTTTCTTCACCCCGGGAAGTGAAATAAATACCATTTGGAGGCATTTAATGTTCGAGCAAAAACGGCTGATTTTCGACAAAAGAGATAACACCCCCCCATTACGTCATGCTTCAGAAATGTGGAAAATGGTCCGTTTTCAAATGTTTTATTTTTGAACGTCAGTTCACATTTGTAGGTGGATCATCAGTGTTAGAGCTAAAATTAGCATGTTTAAAGTGATTTTCATGCTTCCAGGGGCTCGGGAAGTTAATTAAATACCATTTGGAGGCATTTAATGTTCGAGCAAAAACGGCTGATTTTCGACAAAAGAGATAACACCCCCCCATTACGTCATGCTTCAGAAATGTGGAAAATGGTCCGTTTTCAAATGTTTTATTTTTGAACGTCAGTTCACATTTGTAGGTGGATCATCAGTGTTAGAGCTAAAATTAGCATGTTTAAAGTGATTTTCATGCTTTCAGGGGCCCAAAACACAAGATTTATGGAATGGTTAAAAGTGCATGAAAATGGCCAATTTACTCACTCTGAGTTCTCAAAAAGGGTTTCTTCACCCCGGGAAGTTAATTAAATACCATTTGGAGGCATTTAATGTTCGAGCAAAAACGGCTGATTTTCGACAAAAGAGATAACACCCCCCCATTACGTCATGCTTCAGAAATGTGGAAAATGGTCCGTTTTCAAATGTTTTATTTTTGAACGTCAGTTCACATTTGTAGGTGGATCATCAGTGTTAGAGCTAAAATTAGCATGTTTAAAGTGATTTTCATGCTTCCAGGGGCTCGGGAAGTTAATTAAATACCATTTGGAGGCATTTAATGTTCGAGAAAAAACGGCTGATTTTCGACAAAAGAGATAACACCCCCCCATTACGTCATGCTTCAGAAATGTGGAAAATGGTCCGTTTTCAAATGTTTTATTTTTGAACGTCAGTTCACATTTGTAGGTGGATCATCAGTGTTAGAGCTAAAATTAGCATGTTTAAAGTGATTTTCATGCTTCCAGGGGCCCAAAACACAAGATTTATGGAATGGTTAAAAGTGCATGAATATGGCCAATTTACTCACTCTGAGTTCTCAAAAAGGGTTTCTTCACCCCGGGAAGTGAAATAAATACCATTTGGAGGCATTTAATGTTCGAGCAAAAACGGCTGATTTTCGACAAAAGAGATAACACCCCCCCATTACGTCATGCTTCAGAAATGTGGAAAATGGTCCGTTTTCAAATGTTTTATTTTTGAACGTCAGTTCACATTTGTAGGTGGATCATCAGTGTTAGAGCTAAAATTAGCATGTTTAAAGTGATTTTCATGCTTCCAGGGGCTCGGGAAGTTAATTAAATACCATTTGGAGGCATTTAATGTTCGAGCAAAAACAGCTGATTTTCGACAAAAGAGATAACACCCCCCCATTACGTCATGCTTCAGAAATGTGGAAAATGGTCCGTTTTCAAATGTTTTATTTTTGAACGTCAGTTCACATTTGTAGGTGGATCATCAGTGTTAGAGCTAAAATTAGCATGTTTAAAGTGATTTTCATGCTTCCAGGGGCTCGGGAAGTTAATTAAATACCATTTGGAGGCATTTAATGTTCGAGCAAAAACGGCTGATTTTCGACAAAAGAGATAACACCCCCCCATTACGTCATGCTTCAGAAATGTGGAAAATGGTCCGTTTTCAAATGTTTTATTTTTGAACGTCAGTTCACATTTGTAGGTGGATCATCAGTGTTAGAGCTAAAATTAGCATGTTTAAAGTGATTTTCATGCTTCCAGGGGCCCAAAACACAAGATTTATGGAATGGTTAAAAGTGCATGAAAATGGCCAATTTACTCACTCTGAGTTCTCAAAAAGGGTTTCTTCACCCCGGGAAGTGAAATAAATACCATTTGGAGGCATTTAATGTTCGAGCAAAAACGGCTGATTTTCGACAAAAGAGATAACACCCCCCCATTACGTCATGCTTCAGAAATGTGGAAAATGGTCAGTTTTCAAATGTTTTATTTTTGAACGTCAGTTCACATTTGTAGGTGGATCATCAGTGTTAGAGCTAAAATTAGCATGTTTAAAGTGATTTTCATGCTTCCAGGGGCCCAAAACACAAGATTTATGGAATGGTTAAAAGTGCATGAAAATGGCCAATTTACTCACTCTGAGTTCTCAAAAAGGGTTTCTTCACCCCGGGAAGTTAATTAAATACCATTTGGAGGCATTTAATGTTCGAGCAAAAACGGCTGATTTTCGACAAAAGAGATAACACCCCCCCATTACGTCATGCTTCAGAAATGTGGAAAATGGTCCGTTTTCAAATGTTTTATTTTTGAACGTCAGTTCACATTTGTAGGTGGATCATCAGTGTTAGAGCTAAAATTAGCATGTTTAAAGTGATTTTCATGCTTCCAGGGGCTCGGGAAGTGAAATAAATACCATTTGGAGGCATTTAATGTTCGAGCAAAAACGGCTGATTTTCGACAAAAGAGATAACACCCCCCCATTACGTCATGCTTCAGAAATGTGGAAAATGGTCCGTTTTCAAATGTTTTATTTTTGAACGTCAGTTCACATTTGTAGGTGGATCATCAGTGTTAGAGCTAAAATTAGCATGTTTAAAGTGATTTTCATGCTTCCAGGGGCTCGGGAAGTTAATTAAATACCATTTGGAGGCATTTAATGTTCGAGCAAAAACGGCTGATTTTCGACAAAAGAGATAACACCCCCCCATTACGTCATGCTTCAGAAATGTGGAAAATGGTCCGTTTTCAAATGTTTTATTTTTGAACGTCAGTTCAGATTTGTAGGTGGATCATCAGTGTTAGAGCTAAAATTAGCATGTTTAAAGTGATTTTCATGCTTCCAGGGGCTCGGGAAGTTAATTAAATACCATTTGGAGGCATTTAATGTTCGCGCAAAAACGGCTGATTTTCGACAAAAGAGATAACACCCCCCCATTACGTCATGCTTCAGAAATGTGGAAAATGGTCTGTTTTCAAATGTTTTATTTTTGAACGTCAGTTCACATTTGTAGGTGGATCATCAGTGTTAGAGCTAAAATTAGCATGTTTAAAGTGATCTTCATGCTTCCAGGGGCCCAAAACACAAGATTTATGGAATGGTTAAAAGTGCATGAAAATGGCCAATTTACTCACTCTGAGTTCTCAAAAAGGGTTTCTTCACCCCGGGAAGTTAATTAAATACCATTTGGAGGCATTTAATGTTCGAGCAAAAACGGCTGATTTTCGACAAAAGAGATAACACCCCCCCATTACGTCATGCTTCAGAAATGTGGAAAATGGTCCGTTTTCAAATGTTTTATTTTTGAACGTCAGTTCACATTTGTAGGTGGATCATCAGTGTTAGAGCTAAAATTAGCATGTTTAAAGTGATTTTCATGCTTCCAGGGGCTCGGGAAGTTAATTAAATACCATTTGGAGGCATTTAATGTTCGAGCAAAAACGGCTGATTTTCGACAAAAGAGATAACACCCCCCCATTACGTCATGCTTCAGAAATGTGGAAAATGGTCCGTTTTCAAATGTTTTATTTTTGAACGTCAGTTCACATTTGTAGGTGGATCATCAGTGTTAGAGCTAAAATTAGCATGTTTAAAGTGATTTTCATGCTTCCAGGGGCCCAAAACACAAGATTTATGGAATGGTTAAAAGTGCATGAAAATGGCCAATTTACTCACTCTGAGTTCTCAAAAAGGGTTTCTTCACCCCGGGAAGTTAATTAAATACCATTTGGAGGCATTTAATGTTCGAGCAAAAACAGCTGATTTTCGACAAAAGAGATAACACCCCCCCATTACGTCATGCTTCGGAAATGTGGAAAATGGTCCGTTTTCAAATGTTTTATTTTTGAACGTCAGTTCACATTTGTAGGTGGATCATCAGTGTTAGAGCTAAAATTAGCATGTTTAAAGTGATTTTCATGCTTCCAGGGGCTCGGGAAGTTAATTAAATACCATTTGGAGGCATTTAATGTTCGAGCAAAAACGGCTGATTTTCGACAAAAGAGATAACACCCCCCCATTACGTCATGCTTCAGAAATGTAGAAAATGGTCCGTTTTCAAATGTTTTATTTTTGAACGTCAGTTCACATTTGTAGGTGGATCATCAGTGTTAGAGCTAAAATTAGCATGTTTAAAGTGATTTTCATGCTTCCAGGGGCCCAAAACACAAGATTTATGGAATGGTTAAATGTGCATGAAAATGGCCAATTTACTCACTCTGAGTTCTCAAAAAGGGTTTCTTCACCCCGGGAAGTTAATTAAATACCATTTGGAGGCATTTAATGTTCGAGCAAAAACGGCTGATTTTCGACAAAAGAGATAACACCCCCCCATTACGTCATGCTTCAGAAATGTGGAAAATGGTCCGTTTTCAAATGTTTTATTTTTGAACGTCAGTTCACATTTGTAGGTGGATCATCAGTGTTAGAGCTAAAATTAGCATGTTTAAAGTGATTTTCATGCTTCCAGGGGCTCGGGAAGTTAATTAAATACCATTTGGAGGCATTTAATGTTCGAGCAAAAACGGCTGATTTTCGACAAAAGAGATAACACCCCCCCATTACGTCATGCTTCAGAAATGTGGAAAATGGTCCGTTTTCAAATGTTTTATTTTTGAACGTCAGTTCACATTTGTAGGTGGATCATCAGTGTTAGAGCTAAAATTAGCATGTTTAAAGTGATTTTCATGCTTCCAGGGGCTCGGGAAGTTAATTAAATACCATTTGGAGGCATTTAATGTTCGAGCAAAAACGGCTGATTTTCGACAAAAGAGATAACACCCCCCCATTACGTCATGCTTCAGAAATGTGGAAAATGGTCCGTTTTCAAATGTTTTATTTTTGAACGTCAGTTCACATTTGTAGGTGGATCATCAGTGTTAGAGCTAAAATTAGCATGTTTAAAGTGATTTTCATGCTTCCAGGGGCCCAAAACACAAGATTAATGGAATGGTTAAAAGTGCATGAAAATGGCCAATTTACTCACTCTGAGTTCTCAAAAAGGGTTTCTTCACCCCGGGAAGTGAAATAAATACCATTTGGAGGCCTTTAATGTTCGAGCAAAAACGGCTGATTTTCGACAAAAGAGATAACACCCCCCATTACGTCATGCTTCAGAAATGTGGAAAATGGTCCGTTTTCAAATGTTTTATTTTTGAACGTCAGTTCACATTTGTAGGTGGATCATCAGTGTTAGAGCTAAAATTAGCATGTTTAAAGTGATTTTCATGCTTCCAGGGGCCCAAAACACAAGATTTATGGAATGGTTAAAAGTGCATGAAAATGGCCAATTTACTCACTCTGAGTTCTCAAAAAGGGTTTCTTCACCCCGGGAAGTTAATTAAATACCATTTGGAGGCATTTAATGTTCGAGCAAAAACGGCTGATTTTCGACAAAAGAGATAACACCCCCCCATTACGTCATGCTTCAGAAATGTGGAAAATGGTCCGTTTTCAAATGTTTTATTTTTGAACGTCAGTTCACATTTGTAGGTGGATCATCAGTGTTAGAGCTAAAATTAGCATGTTTAAAGTGATTTTCATGCTTCCAGGGGCTCGGGAAGTTAATTAAATACCATTTGGAGGCATTTAATGTTCGAGCAAAAACGGCTGATTTTCGACAAAAGAGATAACACCCCCCCATTACGTCATGCTTCAGAAATGTGGAAAATGGTCAGTTTTCAAATGTTTTATCTTTGAACGTCAGTTCACATTTGTAGGTGGATCATCAGTGTTAGAGCTAAAATTAGCATGTTTAAAGTGATTTTCATGCTTCCAGGGGCCCAAAACACAAGATTTATGGAATGGTTAAAAGTGCATGAAAATGGCCAATTTACTCACTCTGAGTTCTCAAAAAGGGTTTCTTCACCCCGGGAAGTTAATTAAATACCATTTGGAGGCATTTAATGTTCGAGCAAAAACGGCTGATTTTCGACAAAAGAGATAACACCCCCCCATTACGTCATGCTTCAGAAATGTGGAAAATGGTCCGTTTTCAAATGTTTTATTTTTGAACGTCAGTTCACATTTGTAGGTGGATCATCAGTGTTAGAGCTAAAATTAGCATGTTTAAAGTGATTTTCATGCTTCCAGGGGCTCGGGAAGTGAAATAAATACCATTTGGAGGCATTTAATGTTCGAGCAAAAACGGCTGATTTTCGACAAAAGAGATAACACCCCCCCATTACGTCATGCTTCAGAAATGTGGAAAATGGTCCGTTTTCAAATGTTTTATTTTTGAACGTCAGTTCACATTTGTAGGTGGATCATCAGTGTTAGAGCTAAAATTAGCATGTTTAAAGTGATTTTCATGCTTCCAGGGGCTCGGGAAGTTAATTAAATACCATTTGGAGGCATTTAATGTTCGCGCAAAAACGGCTGATTTTCGACAAAAGAGATAACACCCCCCCATTACGTCATGCTTCAGAAATGTGGAAAATGGTCCGTTTTCAAATGTTTTATTTTTGAACGTCAGTTCACATTTGTAGGTGGATCATCAGTGTTAGAGCTAAAATTAGCATGTTTAAAGTGATTTTCATGCTTCCAGGGGCCCAAAACACAAGATTTATGGAATGGTTAAAAGTGCATGAAAATGGCCAATTTACTCACTCTGAGTTCTCAAAAAGGGTTTCTTCACCCCGGGAAGTTAATTAAATACCATTTGGAGGCATTTAATGTTCGAGCAAAAACGGCTGATTTTCGACAAAAGAGATAACACCCCCCCATTACGTCATGCTTCAGAAATGTGGAAAATGGTCCGTTTTCAAATGTTTTATTTTTGAACGTCAGTTCACATTTGTAGGTGGATCATCAGTGTTAGAGCTAAAATTAGCATGTTTAAAGTGATTTTCATGCTTCCAGGGGCTCGGGAAGTTAATTAAATACCATTTGGAGGCATTTAATGTTCGAGCAAAAACGGCTGATTTTCGACAAAAGAGATAACACCCCCCCATTACGTCATGCTTCAGAAATGTGGAAAATGGTCCGTTTTCAAATGTTTTATTTTTGAACGTCAGTTCACATTTGTAGGTGGATCATCAGTGTTAGAGCTAAAATTAGCATGTTTAAAGTGATTTTCATGCTTCCAGGGGCCCAAAACACAAGATTTATGGAATGGTTAAAAGTGCATGAAAATGGCCAATTTACTCACTCTGAGTTCTCAAAAAGGGTTTCTTCACCCCGGGAAGTTAATTAACACCTTGGCTGCTAGGCGTTTTCCCCTCCTGTGCTGGAAAATACTTTTCTTCTTTATTCATGACGAGCTCAGCTCGTCATCAGCACAGCTCAACTGTGCATCATGACGAGCTGAGCTCGTCATCAGCATCGAAAGGGTTAAATACCATTTGGAGGCATTTAATGTTCGAGCAAAAACAGCTGATTTTCGACAAAAGAGATAACACCCCCCATTACGTCATGCTTCAGAAATGTGGAAAATGGTCCGTTTTCAAATGTTTTATTTTTGAACGTCAGTTCACATTTGTAGGTGGATCATCAGTGTTAGAGCTAAAATTAGCATGTTTAAAGTGATTTTCATGCTTCCAGGGGCTCGGGAAGTTAATTAAATACCATTTGGAGGCATTTAATGTTCGAGCAAAAACGGCTGATTTTCGACAAAAGAGATAACACCCCCCCATTACGTCATGCTTCAGAAATGTGGAAAATGGTCCGTTTTCAAATGTTTTATTTTTGAACGTCAGTTCACATTTGTAGGTGGATCATCAGTGTTAGAGCTAAAATTAGCATGTTTAAAGTGATTTTCATGCTTCCAGGGGCCCAAAACACAAGATTTATGGAATGGTTAAAAGTGCATGAAAATGGCCAATTTACTCACTCTGAGTTCTCAAAAAGGGTTTCTTCACCCCGGGAAGTTAATTAAATACCATTTGGAGGCATTTAATGTTCGAGCAAAAACGGCTGATTTTCGACAAAAGAGATAACACCCCCCATTACGTCATGCTTCAGAAATGTGGAAAATGGTCCGTTTTCAAATGTTTTATTTTTGAACGTCAGTTCACATTTGTAGGTGAATCATCAGTGTTAGAGCTAAAATTAGCATGTTTAAAGTGATTTTCATGCTTCCAGGGGCTCGGGAAGTTAATTAAATACCATTTGGAGGCATTTAATGTTCGAGCAAAAACGGCTGATTTTCGACAAAAGAGATAACACCCCCCCATTACGTCATGCTTCAGAAATGTGGAAAATGGTCCGTTTTCAAATGTTTTATTTTTGAACGTCAGTTCACATTTGTAGGTGGATCATCAGTGTTAGAGCTAAAATTAGCATGTTTAAAGTGATTTTCATGCTTCCAGGGGCCCAAAACACAAGATTTATGGAATGGTTAAAAGTGCATGAAAATGGCCAATTTACTCACTCTGAGTTCTCAAAAAGGGTTTCTTCACCCCGGGAAGTTAATTAAATACCATTTGGAGGCATTTAATGTTCGAGCAAAAACGGCTGATTTTCGACAAAAGAGATAACTCCCCCCCATTACATCCTGCTTCAGAAATGTGGAAAATGGTCCGTTTTCAAATGTTTTATTTTTGAACGTCAGTTCACATTTGTAGGTGGATCATCAGTGTTAGAGCTAAAATTAGCATGTTTAAAGTGATTTTCATGCTTCCAGGGGCTTGGGAAGTTAATTAAATACCATTTGGAGGCATTTAATGTTCGAGCAAAAACGGCTGATTTTCGACAAAAGAGATAACACCCCCCCATTACGTCATGCTTCAGAAATGTGGAAAATGGTCCGTTTTCAAATGTTTTATTTTTGAACGTCAGTTCACATTTGTAGGTGGATCATCAGTGTTAGAGCTAAAATTAGCATGTTTAAAGTGATTTTCATGCTTCCAGGGGCTCGGGAAGTTAATTAAATACCGTTTGGAGGCATTTAATGTTCGAGCAAAAACGGCTGATTTTCGACAAAAGAGATAACACCCCCCCATTACGTCATGCTTCAGAAATGTGGAAAATGGTCCGTTTTCAAATGTTTTATTTTTGAACGTCAGTTCACATTTGTAGGTGGATCATCAGTGTTAGAGCTAAAATTAGCATGTTTAAAGTGATTTTCATGCTTCCAGGGGCCCAAAACACAACATTTATGGAATGGTTAAAAGTGCATGAAAATGGCCAATTTACTCACTCTGAGTTCTCAAAAAGGGTTTCTTCACCCCGGGAAGTTAATTAAATACCATTTGGAGGCATTTAATGTTCGAGCAAAAACGGCTGATTTTCGACAAAAGAGATAACACCCCCCCATTACGTCATGCTTCAGAAATGTGGAAAATGGTCCGTTTTCAAATGTTTTATTTTTGAACGTCAGTTCACATTTGTAGGTGGATCATCAGTGTTAGAGCTAAAATTAGCATGTTTAAAGTGATTTTCATGCTTCCAGGGGCTCGGGAAGTTAATTAAATACCATTTGGAGGCATTTAATGTTCGAGCAAAAACGGCTGATTTTCGACAAAAGAGATAACACCCCCCCATTACGTCATGCTTCAGAAATGTGGAAAATGGTCCGTTTTCAAATGTTTTATTTTTGAACGTCAGTTCACATTTGTAGGTGGATCATCAGTGTTAGAGCTAAAATTAGCATGTTTAAAGTGATTTTCATGCTTCCAGGGGCTCGGGAAGTTAATTAAATACCATTTGGAGGCATTTAATGTTCGAGCAAAGACGGCTGATTTTCGACAAAAGAGATAACACCCCCCCATTACGTCATGCTTCAGAAATGTGGAAAATGGTCCGTTTTCAAATGTTTTATTTTTGAACGTCAGTTCACATTTGTAGGTGGATCATCAGTGTTAGAGCTAAAATTAGCATGTTTAAAGTGCTTTTCATGCTTCCAGGGGCCCAAAACACAAGATTTATGGAATGGTTAAAAGTGCATGAAAATGGCCAATTTACTCACTCTGAGTTCTCAAAAAGGGTTTCTTCACCCCGGGAAGTTAATTAAATACCATTTGGAGGCATTTAATGTTCGAGCAAAAACGGCTGATTTTCGACAAAAGAGATAACACCCCCCCATTACGTCATGCTTCAGAAATGTGGAAAATGGTCCGTTTTCAAATGTTTTATTTTTGAACGTCAGTTCACATTTGTAGGTGGATCATCAGTGTTAGAGCTAAAATTAGCATGTTTAAAGTGATTTTCATGCTTCCAGGGGCTCGGGAAGTTAATTAAATACCATTTGGAGGCATTTAATGTTCGAGCAAAAACGGCTGATTTTCGACAAAAGAGATAACACCCCCCCATTACGTCATGCTTCAGAAATGTGGAAAATGGTCCGTTTTCAAATGTTTTATTTTTGAACGTCAGTTCACATTTGTAGGTGGATCATCAGTGTTAGAGCTAAAATTAGCATGTTTAAAGTGATTTTCATGCTTCCAGGTGCTCTCGAAGTTAATTAAATACCATTTGGAGGCATTTAATGTTCGAGCAAAAACGGCTGATTTTCGACAAAAGAGATAACACCCCCCCATTACGTCATGCTTCAGAAATGTGGAAAATGGTCCGTTTTCAAATGTTTTATTTTTGAACGTCAGTTCACATTTGTAGGTGGATCATCAGTGTTAGAGCTAAAATTAGCATGTTTAAAGTGATTTTCATGCTTCCAGGGGCTCGGGAAGTGAAATAAATACCATTTGGAGGCATTTAATGTTCGAGCAAAAACTGCTGATTTTCGACAAAAGAGATAACACCCCCCCATTACGTCATGCTTCAGAAATGTGGAAAATGGTCCGTTTTCAAATGTTTTATTTTTGAACGTCAGTTCACATTTGTAGGTGGATCATCAGTGTTAGAGCTAAAATTAGCATGTTTAAAGTGATTTTCATGCTTCCAGGGGCTCGGGAAGTGAAATAAATACCATTTGGAGGCATTTAATGTTCGAGCAAAAACGGCTGATTTTCGACAAAAGAGATAACACCCCCCCATTACGTCATGCTTCAGAAATGTGGAAAATGGTCCGTTTTCAAATGTTTTATTTTTGAACGTCAGTTCACATTTGTAGGTGGATCATCAGTGTTAGAGCTAAAATTAGCATGTTTAAAGTGATTTTCATGCTTCCAGGGGCCCAAAACACAAGATTTATGGAATGGTTAAAAGTGCATGAAAATGGCCAAATTACTCACTCTGAGTTCTCAAAAAGGGTTTCTTCACCCCGGGAAGTTAATTAAATACCATTTGGAGGCATTTAATGTTCGAGCAAAAACGGCTGATTTTCGACAAAAGAGATAACACCCCCCCATTACGTCATGCTTCAGAAATGTGGAAAATGGTCCGTTTTCAAATGTTTTATTTTTGAACGTCAGTTCACATTTGTAGGTGGATCATCAGTGTTAGAGCTAAAATTAGCATGTTTAAAGTGATTTTCATGCTTCCAGGGGCTCGGGAAGTTAATTAAATACCATTTGGAGGCATTTAATGTTCGAGCAAAAACGGCTGATTTTCGACAAAAGAGATAACACCCCCCCATTACGTCATGCTTCAGAAATGTGGAAAATGGTCCGTTTTCAAATGTTTTATTTTTGAACGTCAGTTCACATTTGTAGGTGGATCATCAGTGTTAGAGCTAAAATTAGCATGTTTAAAGTGATTTTCATGCTTCCAGGGGCCCAAAACACAAGATTTATGGAATGGTTAAAAGTGCATGAAAATGGCCAATTTACTCACTCTGAGTTCTCAAAAAGGGTTTCTTCACCCCGGGAAGTGAAATAAATACCATTTGGAGGCATTTAATGTTCGAGCAAAAACGGCTGATTTTCGACAAAAGAGATAACACCCCCCCATTACGTCATGCTTCAGAAATGTGGAAAATGGTCCGTTTTCAAATGTTTTATTTTTGAACGTCAGTTCACATTTGTAGGTGGATCATCAGTGTTAGAGCTAAAATTAGCATGTTTAAAGTGATTTTCATGCTTCCAGGGGCTCGGGAAGTTAATTAAATACCATTTGGAGGCATTTAATGTTCGAGCAAAAACGGCTGATTTTCGACAAAAGAGATAACACCCCCCCATTACGTCATGCTTCAGAAATGTGGAAAATGGTCCGTTTTCAAATGTTTAATTTTTGAACGTCAGTTCACATTTGTAGGTGGATCATCAGTGTTAGAGCTAAAATTAGCATGTTTAAAGTAATTTTCATGCTTCCAGGGGCCCAAAACACAAGATTTATGGAATGGTTAAAAGTGCATGAAAATGGCCAATTTACTCACTCTGAGTTCTCAAAAAGGGTTTCTTCACCCCGGGAAGTTAATTAAATACCATTTGGAGGCATTTAATGTTCGAGCAAAAACGGCTGATTTTCGACAAAAGAGATAACACCCCCCCATTACGTCATGCTTCAGAAATGTGGAAAATGGTCCGTTTTCAAATGTTTTATTTTTGAACGTCAGTTCACATTTGTAGGTGGATCATCAGTATTAGAGCTAAAATTAGTATGTTTAAAGTGATTTTCATGCTTCCAGGGGCTCGGGAAGTTAATTAAATACCATTTGGAGGCATTTAATGTTCGAGAAAAAACGGCTGATTTTCGACAAAAGAGATAACACCCCCCCATTACGTCATGCTTCAGAAATGTGGAAAATGGTCCGTTTTCAAATGTTTTATTTTTGAACGTCAGTTCACATTTGTAGGTGGATCATCAGTGTTAGAGCTAAAATTAGCATGTTTAAAGTGATTTTCATGCTTCCAGGGGCCCAAAACACAAGATTTATGGAATGGTTAAAAGTGCATGAAAATGGCCAATTTACTCACTCTGAGTTCTCAAAAAGGGTTTCTTCACCCCGGGAAGTGAAATAAATACCATTTGGAGGCATTTAATGTTCGAGCAAAAACGGCTGATTTTCGACAAAAGAGATAACACCCCCCCATTACGTCATGCTTCAGAAATGTGGAAAATGGTCCGTTTTCAAATGTTTTATTTTTGAACGTCAGTTCACATTTGTAGGTGGATCATCAGTGTTAGAGCTAAAATTAGCATGTTTAAAGTGATTTTCATGCTTCCAGGGGCTCGGGAAGTTAATTAAATACCATTTGGAGGCATTTAATGTTCGAGCAAAAACGGCTGATTTTCGACAAAAGAGATAACACCCCCCCATTACGTCATGCTTCAGAAATGTGGAAAATGGTCCGTTTTCAAATGTTTTATTTTTGAACGTCAGTTCACATTTGTAGGTGGATCATCAGTGTTAGAGCTAAAATTAGCATGTTTAAAGTGATTTTCATGCTTCCAGGGGCCCAAAACACAAGATTTATGGAATGGTTAAAAGTGCATGAAAATGGCCAATTTACTCACTCTGAGTTCTCAAAAAGGGTTTCTTCACCCCGGGAAGTGAAATAAATACCATTTGGAGGCATTTAATGTTCGAGCAAAAACGGCTGATTTTCGACAAAAGAGATAACACCCCCCCATTACGTCATGCTTCAGAAATGTGGAAAATGGTCCGTTTTCAAATGTTTTATTTTTGAACGTCAGTTCACATTTGTAGGTGGATCGTCAGTGTTAGAGCTAAAATTAGCATGTTTAAAGTGATTTTCATGCTTCCAGGGGCTCGGGAAGTTAATTAAATACCATTTGGAGGCATTTAATGTTCGAGCAAAAACGGCTGATTTTCGACAAAAGAGATAACACCCCCCCATTACGTCATGCTTCAGAAATGTGGAAAATGGTCCGTTTTCAAATGTTTAATTTTTGAACGTCAGTTCACATTTGTAGGTGGATCATCAGTGTTAGAGCTAAAATTAGCATGTTTAAAGTGATTTTCATGCTTCCAGGGGCCCAAAACACAAGATTTATGGAATGGTTAAAAGTGCATGAAAATGGCCAATTTACTCACTCTGAGTTCTCAAAAAGGGTTTCTTCACCCCGGGAAGTTAATTAAATACCATTTGGAGGCATTTAATGTTCGAGCAAAAACGGCTGATTTTCGACAAAAGAGATAACACCCCCCCATTACGTCATGCTTCAGAAATGTGGAAAATGGTCCGTTTTCAAATGTTTTATTTTTGAACGTCAGTTCACATTTGTAGGTGGATCATCAGTGTTAGAGCTAAAATTAGTATGTTTAAAGTGATTTTCATGCTTCCAGGGGCTCGGGAAGTTAATTAAATACCATTTGGAGGCATTTAATGTTCGAGAAAAAACGGCTGATTTTCGACAAAAGAGATAACACCCCCCCATTACGTCATGCTTCAGAAATGTGGAAAATGGTCCGTTTTCAAATGTTTTATTTTTGAACGTCAGTTCACATTTGTAGGTGGATCATCAGTGTTAGAGCTAAAATTAGCATGTTTAAAGTGATTTTCATGCTTCCAGGGGCCCAAAACACAAGATTTATGGAATGGTTAAAAGTGCATGAAAATGGCCAATTTACTCACTCTGAGTTCTCAAAAAGGGTTTCTTCACCCCGGGAAGTGAAATAAATACCATTTGGAGGCATTTAATGTTCGAGCAAAAACGGCTGATTTTCGACAAAAGAGATAACACCCCCCCATTACGTCATGCTTCAGAAATGTGGAAAATGGTCCGTTTTCAAATGTTTTATTTTTGAACGTCAGTTCACATTTGTAGGTGGATCGTCAGTGTTAGAGCTAAAATTAGCATGTTTAAAGTGATTTTCATGCTTCCAGGGGCTCGGGAAGTTAATTAAATACCATTTGGAGGCATTTAATGTTCGAGCAAAAACGGCTGATTTTCGACAAAAGAGATAACACCCCCCCATTACGTCATGCTTCAGAAATGTGGAAAATGGTCCGTTTTCAAATGTTTAATTTTTGAACGTCAGTTCACATTTGTAGGTGGATCATCAGTGTTAGAGCTAAAATTAGCATGTTTAAAGTGATTTTCATGCTTCCAGGGGCCCAAAACACAAGATTTATGGAATGGTTAAAAGTGCATGAAAATGGCCAATTTACTCACTCTGAGTTCTCAAAAAGGGTTTCTTCACCCCGGGAAGTTAATTAAATACCATTTGGAGGCATTTAATGTTCGAGCAAAAACGGCTGATTTTCGACAAAAGAGATAACACCCCCCCATTACGTCATGCTTCAGAAATGTGGAAAATGGTCCGTTTTCAAATGTTTTATTTTTGAACGTCAGTTCACATTTGTAGGTGGATCATCAGTGTTAGAGCTAAAATTAGTATGTTTAAAGTCATTTTCATGCTTCCAGGGGCTCGGGAAGTTAATTAAATACCATTTGGAGGCATTTAATGTTCGAGAAAAAACGGCTGATTTTCGACAAAAGAGATAACACCCCCCCATTACGTCATGCTTCAGAAATGTGGAAAATGGTCCGTTTTCAAATGTTTTATTTTTGAACGTCAGTTCACATTTGTAGGTGGATCATCAGTGTTAGAGCTAAAATTAGCATGTTTAAAGTGATTTTCATGCTTCCAGGGGCCCAAAACACAAGATTTATGGAATGGTTAAAAGTGCATGAAAATGGCCAATTTACTCACTCTGAGTTCTCAAAAAGGGTTTCTTCACCCCGGGAAGTGAAATAAATACCATTTGGAGGCATTTAATGTTCGAGCAAAAACGGCTGATTTTCGACAAAAGAGATAACACCCCCCCATTACGTCATGCTTCAGAAATGTGGAAAATGGTCCGTTTTCAAATGTTTTATTTTTGAACGTCAGTTCACATTTGTAGGTGGATCATCAGTGTTAGAGCTAAAATTAGCATGTTTAAAGTGATTTTCATGCTTCCAGGGGCTCGGGAAGTTAATTAAATACCATTTGGAGGCATTTAATGTTCGAGCAAAAACGGCTGATTTTCGACAAAAGAGATAACACCCCCCCATTACGTCATGCTTCAGAAATGTGGAAAATGGTCCGTTTTCAAATGTTTTATTTTTGAACGTCAGTTCACATTTGTAGGTGGATCATCAGTGTTAGAGCTAAAATTAGCATGTTTAAAGTGATTTTCATGCTTCCAGGCGCCCAAAACACAAGATTTATGGAATGGTTAAAAGTGCATGAAAATGGCCAATTTACTCACTCTGAGTTCTCAAAAAGGGTTTCTTCACCCCGGGAAGTTAATTAAATACCATTTGGAGGCATTTAATGTTCGAGCAAAAACGGCTGATTTTCGACAAAAGAGATAACACCCCCCCATTACGTCATGCTTCAGAAATGTGGAAAATGGTCCGTTTTCAAATGTTTTATTTTTGAACGTCAGTTCACATTTGTAGGTGGATCATCAGTGTTAGAGCTAAAATTAGCATGTTTAAAGTGATTTTCATGCTTCCAGGGGCTCGGGAAGTTAATTAAATACCATTTGGAGGCATTTAATGTTCGAGCAAAAACGGCTGATTTTCGACAAAAGAGATAACACCCCCCCATTACGTCATGCTTCAGAAATGTGGAAAATGGTCCGTTTTCAAATGTTTTATTTTTGAACGTCAGTTCACATTTGTAGGTGGATCATCAGTGTTAGAGCTAAAATTAGCATGTTTAAAGTGATTTTCATGCTTCCAGGGGCCCAAAACACAAGATTTATGGAATGGTTAAAAGTGCATGAAAATGGCCAATTTACTCACTCTGAGTTCTCAAAAAGGGTTTCTTCACCCCGGGAAGTTAATTAAATACCATTTGGAGGCATTTAATGTTCGAGCAAAAACGGCTGATTTTCAAAAAAAGAGATAACACCCCCCCATTACGTCATGCTTCAGAAATGTGGAAAATGGTCCGTTTTCAAATGTTTTATTTTTGAACGTCAGTTCACATTTGTAGGTGGATCATCAGTGTTAGAGCTCAAATTAGCATGTTTAAAGTGATTTTCATGCTTCCAGGGGCTCGGGAAGTTAATTAAATACCATTTGGAGGCATTTAATGTTCGAGCAAAAACGGCTGATTTTCGACAAAAGAGATAACACCCCCCCATTACGTCATGCTTCAGAAATGTGGAAAATGGTCCGTTTTCAAATGTTTTATTTTTGAACGTCAGTTCACATTTGTAGGTGGATCATCAGTGTTAGAGCTAAAATTAGCATGTTTAAAGTGATTTTCATGCTTCCAGGGGCCCAAAACACAAGATTTATGGAATGGTTAAAAGTGCATGAAAATGGCCAATTTACTCACTCTGAGTTCTCAAAAAGGGTTTCTTCACCCCGGGAAGTTAATTAAATACCATTTGGAGGCATTTAATGTTCGAGCAAAAACGGCTGATTTTCAAAAAAAGAGATAACACCCCCCCATTACGTCATGCTTCAGAAATGTGGAAAATGGTCCGTTTTCAAATGTTTTATTTTTGAACGTCAGTTCACATTTGTAGGTGGATCATCAGTGTTAGAGCTAAAATTAGCATGTTTAAAGTGATTTTCATGCTTCCAGGGGCTCGGGAAGTGAAATAAATACCATTTGGAGGCATTTAATGTTCGAGCAAAAACGGCTGATTTTCGACAAAAGAGATAACACCCCCCCATTACGTCATGCTTCAGAAATGTGGAAAATGGTCCGTTTTCAAATGTTTTATTTTTGAACGTCAGTTCACATTTGTAGGTGGATCATCAGTGTTAGAGCTAAAATTAGCATGTTTAAAGTGATTTTCATGCTTCCAGGGGCTCGGGAAGTTAATTAAATACCATTTGGAGGCATTTAATGTTCGAGCAAAAACGGCTGATTTTCGACAAAAGAGATAACACCCCCCCATTACGTCATGCTTCAGAAATGTGGAAAATGGTCCGTTTTCAAATGTTTTATTTTTGAACGTCAGTTCACATTTGTAGGTGGATCATCAGTGTTAGAGCTAAAATTAGCATGTTTAAAGTGATTTTCATGCTTCCAGGCGCCCAAAACACAAGATTTATGGAATGGTTAAAAGTGCATGAAAATGGCCAATTTACTCACTCTGAGTTCTCAAAAAGGGTTTCTTCACCCCGGGAAGTTAATTAAATACCATTTGGAGGCATTTAATGTTCGAGCAAAAACGGCTGATTTTCGACAAAAGAGATAACACCCCCCCATTACGTCATGCTTCAGAAATGTGGAAAATGGTCCGTTTTCAAATGTTTTATTTTTGAACGTCAGTTCACATTTGTAGGTGGATCATCAGTGTTAGAGCTAAAATTAGCATGTTTAAAGTGATTTTCATGCTTCCAGGGGCTCGGGAAGTTAATTAAATACCATTTGGAGGCATTTAATGTTCGAGCAAAAACGGCTGATTTTCGACAAAAGAGATAACACCCCCCCATTACGTCATGCTTCAGAAATGTGGAAAATGGTCCGTTTTCAAATGTTTTATTTTTGAACGTCAGTTCACATTTGTAGGTGGATCATCAGTGTTAGAGCTAAAATTAGCATGTTTAAAGTGATTTTCATGCTTCCAGGGGCCCAAAACACAAGATTTATGGAATGGTTAAAAGTGCATGAAAATGGCCAATTTACTCACTCTGAGTTCTCAAAAAGGGTTTCTTCACCCCGGGAAGTTAATTAAATACCATTTGGAGGCATTTAATGTTCGAGCAAAAACGGCTGATTTTCAAAAAAAGAGATAACACCCCCCCATTACGTCATGCTTCAGAAATGTGGAAAATGGTCCGTTTTCAAATGTTTTATTTTTGAACGTCAGTTCACATTTGTAGGTGGATCATCAGTGTTAGAGCTAAAATTAGCATGTTTAAAGTGATTTTCATGCTTCCAGGGGCTCGGGAAGTGAAATAAATACCATTTGGAGGCATTTAATGTTCGAGCAAAAACGGCTGATTTTCGACAAAAGAGATAACACCCCCCCATTACGTCATGCTTCAGAAATGTGGAAAATGGTCCGTTTTCAAATGTTTTATTTTTGAACGTCAGTTCACATTTGTAGGTGGATCATCAGTGTTAGAGCTAAAATTAGCATGTTTAAAGTGATTTTCATGCTTCCAGGGGCTCGGGAAGTTAATTAAATACCATTTGGAGGCATTTAATGTTCGAGCAAAAACGGCTGATTTTCGACAAAAGAGATAACACCCCCCCATTACGTCATGCTTCAGAAATGTGGAAAATGGTCCGTTTTCAAATGTTTTATTTTTGAACGTCAGTTCACATTTGTAGGTGGATCATCAGTGTTAGAGCTAAAATTAGCATGTTTAAAGTGATTTTCATGCTTCCAGGGGCTCGGGAAGTTAATTAAATACCATTTGGAGGCATTTAATGTTCGAGCAAAAACGGCTGATTTTCGACAAAAGAGATAACACCCCCCCATTACGTCATGCTTCAGAAATGTGGAAAATGGTCCGTTTTCAAATGTTTTATTTTTGAACGTCAGTTCACATTTGTAGGTGGATCATCAGTGTTAGAGCTAAAATTAGCATGTTTAAAGTGATTTTCATGCTTCCAGGGGCCCAAAACACAAGATTTATGGAATGGTTAAAAGTGCATGAAAATGGCCAATTTACTCACTCTGAGTTCTCAAAAAGGGTTTCTTCACCCCGGGAAGTTAATTAAATACCATTTGGAGGCATTTAATGTTCGAGCAAAAACGGCTGATTTTCGACAAAAGAGATAACACCCCCCCATTACGTCATGCTTCAGAAATGTGGAAAATGGTCCGTTTTCAAATGTTTTATTTTTGAACGTCAGTTCACATTTGTAGGTGGATCATCAGTGTTAGAGCTAAAATTAGCATGTTTTAAGTGATTTTCATGCTTCCAGGGGCTCGGGAAGTTAATTAAATACCATTTGGAGGCATTTAATGTTTGAGCAAAAACGGCTGATTTTCGACAAAAGAGATAACACCCCCCCATTACGTCATGCTTCAGAAATGTGGAAAATGGTCCGTTTTCAAATGTTTTATTTTTGAACGTCAGTTCACATTTGTAGGTGGATCATCAGTGTTAGAGCTAAAATTAGCATGTTTAAAGTGATTTTCATGCTTCCAGGTGCTCTCGAAGTTAATTAAATACCATTTGGAGGCATTTAATGTTCGAGCAAAAACGGCTGATTTTCGACAAAAGAGATAACACCCCCCCATCACGTCATGCTTCAGAAATGTGGAAAATGGTCCGTTTTCAAATGTTTTATTTTTGAACGTCAGTTCACATTTGTAGGTGGATCATCAGTGTTACAGCTAAAATTAGCATGTTTAAAGTGATTTTCATGCTTCCAGGGGCTCGGGAAGTGAAATAAATACCATTTGGAGGCATTTAATGTTCGAGCAAAAACGGCTGATTTTCGACAAAAGAGATAACACCCCCCCATTACGTCATGCTTCAGAAATGTGGAAAATGGTCCGTTTTCAAATGTTTTATTTTTGAACGTCAGTTCACATTTGTAGGTGGATCATCAGTGTTAGAGCTAAAATTAGCATGTTTAAAGTGATTTTCATGCTTCCAGGGGCTCGGGCAGTTAATTAAATACCATTTGGAGGCATTTAATGTTCGAGCAAAAAAGGCTGATTTTCGACAAAAGAGATAACACCCCCCCATTATGTCATGCTTCAGAAATGTGGAAAATGGTCCGTTTTCAAATGTTTTATTTTTGAACGTCAGTTCACATTTGTAGGTGGATCATCAGTGTTAGAGCTAAAATTAGCATGTTTAAAGTGATTTTCATGCTTCCAGGGGCCCAAAACACAAGATTTATGGAATGGTTAAAAGTGCATGAAAATGGCCAATTTACTCACTCTGAGTTCTCAAAAAGGGTTTCTTCACCCCGGGAAGTGAAATAAATACCATTCGGAGGCATTTAATGTTCGAGCAAAAACGGCTGATTTTCGACAAAAGAGATAACACCCCCCCATTACGTCATGCTTCAGAAATGTGGAAAATGGTCCGTTTTCAAATGTTTTATTTTTGAACGTCAGTTCACATTTGTAGGTGGATCATCAGTGTTAGAGCTAAAATTAGCATGTTTAAAGTGATTTTCATGCTTCCAGGGGCTCGGGAAGTGAAATAAATACCATTTGGAGGCATTTAATGTTCGAGCAAAAACGGCTGATTTTCGACAAAAGAGATAACACCCCCCCATTACGTCATGCTTCAGAAATGTGGAAAATGGTCCGTTTTCAAATGTTTTATTTTTGAACGTCAGTTCACATTTGTAGGTGGATCATCAGTGTTAGAGCTAAAATTAGCATGTTTAAAGTGATTTTCATGCTTCCAGGGGCTCGGGAAGTTAATTAAATACCATTTGGAGGCATTTAATGTTCGAGCAAAAACGGCTGATTTTCGACAAAAGAGATAACACCCCCCCATTACGTCATGCTTCAGAAATGTGGAAAATGGTCCGTTTTCAAATGTTTTATTTTTGAACGTCAGTTCACATTTGTAGGTGGATCATCAGTGTTAGAGCTAAAATTAGCATGTTTAAAGTGATTTTCATGCTTCCAGGGGCTCGGGAAGTTAATTAAATACCATTTGGAGGCATTTAATGTTCGAGCAAAAACGGCTGATTTTCGACAAAAGAGATAACACCCCCCCATTACGTCATGCTTCAGAAATGTGGAAAATGGTCCGTTTTCAAATGTTTTATTTTTGAACGTCAGTTCACATTTGTAGGTGGATCATCAGTGTTAGAGCTAAAATTAGCATGTTTAAAGTGATTTTCATGCTTCCAGGGGCCCAAAACACAAGATTTATGGAATGGTTAAAAGTGCATGAAAATGGCCAATTTACTCACTCTGAGTTCTCAAAAAGGGTTTCTTCACCCCGGGAAGTGAAATAAATACCATTTGGAGGCATTTAATGTTCGAGCAAAAACGGCTGATTTTCGACAAAAGAGATAACACCCCCCCATTACGTCATGCTTCAGAAATGTGGAAAATGGTCCGTTTTCAAATGTTTTATTTTTGAACGTCAGTTCACATTTGTAGGTGGATCATCAGTGTTAGAGCTAAAATTAGCATGTTTAAAGTGATTTTCATGCTTCCAGGGGCTCGGGAAGTTAATTAAATACCATTTGGAGGCATTTAATGTTCGAGCAAAAACGGCTGATTTTCGACAAAAGAGATAACACCCCCCCATTACGTCATGCTTCAGAAATGTGGAAAATGGTCCGTTTTCAAATGTTTTATTTTTGAACGTCAGTTCACATTTGTAGGTGGATCATCAGTGTTAGAGCTAAAATTAGCATGTTTAAAGTGATTTTCATGCTTCCAGGCGCCCAAAACACAAGATTTATGGAATGGTTAAAAGTGCATGAAAATGGCCAATTTACTCACTCTGAGTTCTCAAAAAGGGTTTCTTCACCCCGGGAAGTTAATTAAATACCATTTGGAGGCATTTAATGTTCGAGCAAAAACGGCTGATTTTCGACAAAAGAGATAACACCCCCCCATTACGTCATGCTTCAGAAATGTGGAAAATGGTCCGTTTTCAAATGTTTTATTTTTGAACGTCAGTTCACATTTGTAGGTGGATCATCAGTGTTAGAGCTAAAATTAGCATGTTTAAAGTGATTTTCATGCTTCCAGGGGCTCGGGAAGTTAATTAAATACCATTTGGAGGCATTTAATGTTCGAGCAAAAACGGCTGATTTTCGACAAAAGAGATAACACCCCCCCATTACGTCATGCTTTAGAAATGTGGAAAATGGTCCGTTTTCAAATGTTTTATTTTTGAACGTCAGTTCACATTTGTAGGTGGATCATCAGTGTTAGAGCTAAAATTAGCATGTTTAAAGTGATTTTCATGCTTCCAGGGGCCCAAAACACAAGATTTATGGAATGGTTAAAAGTGCATGAAAATGGCCAATTTACTCACTCTGAGTTCTCAAAAAGGGTTTCTTCACCCCGGGAAGTTAATTAAATACCATTTGGAGGCATTTAATGTTCGAGCAAAAACGGCTGATTTTCAAAAAAAGAGATAACACCCCCCCATTACGTCATGCTTCAGAAATGTGGAAAATGGTCCGTTTTCAAATGTTTTATTTTTGAACGTCAGTTCACATTTGTAGGTGGATCATCAGTGTTAGAGCTAAAATTAGCATGTTTAAAGTGATTTTCATGCTTCCAGGGGCTCGGGAAGTGAAATAAATACCATTTGGAGGCATTTAATGTTCGAGCAAAAACGGCTGATTTTCGATAAAAGAGATAACACCCCCCCATTACGTCATGCTTCAGAAATGTGGAAAATGGTCCGTTTTCAAATGTTTTATTTTTGAACGTCAGTTCACATTTGTAGGTGGATCATCAGTGTTAGAGCTAAAATTAGCATGTTTAAAGTGATTTTCATGCTTCCAGGGGCTCGGGAAGTTAATTAAATACCATTTGGAGGCATTTAATGTTCGAGCAAAAACGGCTGATTTTCGACAAAAGAGATAACACCCCCCCATTACGTCATGCTTCAGAAATGTGGAAAATGGTCCGTTTTCAAATGTTTTATTTTTGAACGTCAGTTCACATTTGTAGGTGGATCATCAGTGTTAGAGCTAAAATTAGCATGTTTAAAGTGATTTTCATGCTTCCAGGGGCTCGGGAAGTTAATTAAATACCATTTGGAGGCATTTAATGTTCGAGCAAAAACGGCTGATTTTCGACAAAAGAGATAACACCCCCCCATTACGTCATGCTTCAGAAATGTGGAAAATGGTCCGTTTTCAAATGTTTTATTTTTGAACGTCAGTTCACATTTGTAGGTGGATCATCAGTGTTAGAGCTAAAATTAGCATGTTTAAAGTGATTTTCATGCTTCCAGGGGCCCAAAACACAAGATTTATGGAATGGTTAAAAGTGCATGAAAATGGCCAATTTACTCACTCTGAGTTCTCAAAAAGGGTTTCTTCACCCCGGGAAGTTAATTAAATACCATTTGGAGGCATTTAATGTTCGAGCAAAAACGGCTGATTTTCGACAAAAGAGATAACACCCCCCCATTACGTCATGCTTCAGAAATGTGGAAAATGGTCCGTTTTCAAATGTTTTATTTTTGAACGTCAGTTCACATTTGTAGGTGGATCATCAGTGTTAGAGCTAAAATTAGCATGTTTTAAGTGATTTTCATGCTTCCAGGGGCTCGGGAAGTTAATTAAATACCATTTGGAGGCATTTAATGTTTGAGCAAAAACGGCTGATTTTCGACAAAAGAGATAACACCCCCCCATTACGTCATGCTTCAGAAATGTGGAAAATGGTCCGTTTTCAAATGTTTTATTTTTGAACGTCAGTTCACATTTGTAGGTGGATCATCAGTGTTAGAGCTAAAATTAGCATGTTTAAAGTGATTTTCATGCTTTCAGGGGCCCAAAACACAAGATTTATGGAATGGTTAAAAGTGCATGAAAATGGCCAATTTACTCACTCTGAGTTCTCAAAAAGGGTTTCTTCACCCCGGGAAGTTAATTAAATACCATTTGGAGGCATTTAATGTTCGAGCAAAAACGGCTGATTTTCGACAAAAGAGATAACACCCCCCCATTACGTCATGCTTCAGAAATGTGGAAAATGGTCCGTTTTCAAATGTTTTATTTTTGAACGTCAGTTCACATTTGTAGGTGGATCATCAGTGTTAGAGCTAAAATTAGCATGTTTAAAGTGATTTTCATGCTTCCAGGGGCTCGGGAAGTTAATTAAATACCATTTGGAGGCATTTAATGTTCGAGAAAAAACGGCTGATTTTCGACAAAAGAGATAACACCCCCCCATTACGTCATGCTTCAGAAATGTGGAAAATGGTCCGTTTTCAAATGTTTTATTTTTGAACGTCAGTTCACATTTGTAGGTGGATCATCAGTGTTAGAGCTAAAATTAGCATGTTTAAAGTGATTTTCATGCTTCCAGGGGCCCAAAACACAAGATTTATGGAATGGTTAAAAGTGCATGAATATGGCCAATTTACTCACTCTGAGTTCTCAAAAAGGGTTTCTTCACCCCGGGAAGTGAAATAAATACCATTTGGAGGCATTTAATGTTCGAGCAAAAACGGCTGATTTTCGACAAAAGAGATAACACCCCCCCATTACGTCATGCTTCAGAAATGTGGAAAATGGTCCGTTTTCAAATGTTTTATTTTTGAACGTCAGTTCACATTTGTAGGTGGATCATCAGTGTTAGAGCTAAAATTAGCATGTTTAAAGTGATTTTCATGCTTCCAGGGGCTCGGGAAGTTAATTAAATACCATTTGGAGGCATTTAATGTTCGAGCAAAAACGGCTGATTTTCGACAAAAGAGATAACACCCCCCCATTACGTCATGCTTCAGAAATGTGGAAAATGGTCCGTTTTCAAATGTTTTATTTTTGAACGTCAGTTCACATTTGTAGGTGGATCATCAGTGTTAGAGCTAAAATTAGCATGTTTAAAGTGATTTTCATGCTTCCAGGGGCTCGGGAAGTTAATTAAATACCATTTGGAGGCATTTAATGTTCGAGCAAAAACGGCTGATTTTCGACAAAAGAGATAACACCCCCCCATTACGTCATGCTTCAGAAATGTGGAAAATGGTCCGTTTTCAAATGTTTTATTTTTGAACGTCAGTTCACATTTGTAGGTGGATCATCAGTGTTAGAGCTAAAATTAGCATGTTTAAAGTGATTTTCATGCTTCCAGGGGCCCAAAACACAAGATTTATGGAATGGTTAAAAGTGCATGAAAATGGCCAATTTACTCACTCTGAGTTCTCAAAAAGGGTTTCTTCACCCCGGGAAGTGAAATAAATACCATTTGGAGGCATTTAATGTTCGAGCAAAAACGGCTGATTTTCGACAAAAGAGATAACACCCCCCCATTACGTCATGCTTCAGAAATGTGGAAAATGGTCAGTTTTCAAATGTTTTATTTTTGAACGTCAGTTCACATTTGTAGGTGGATCATCAGTGTTAGAGCTAAAATTAGCATGTTTAAAGTGATTTTCATGCTTCCAGGGGCCCAAAACACAAGATTTATGGAATGGTTAAAAGTGCATGAAAATGGCCAATTTACTCACTCTGAGTTCTCAAAAAGGGTTTCTTCACCCCGGGAAGTTAATTAAATACCATTTGGAGGCATTTAATGTTCGAGCAAAAACGGCTGATTTTCGACAAAAGAGATAACACCCCCCCATTACGTCATGCTTCAGAAATGTGGAAAATGGTCCGTTTTCAAATGTTTTATTTTTGAACGTCAGTTCACATTTGTAGGTGGATCATCAGTGTTAGAGCTAAAATTAGCATGTTTAAAGTGATTTTCATGCTTCCAGGGGCTCGGGAAGTGAAATAAATACCATTTGGAGGCATTTAATGTTCGAGCAAAAACGGCTGATTTTCGACAAAAGAGATAACACCCCCCCATTACGTCATGCTTCAGAAATGTGGAAAATGGTCCGTTTTCAAATGTTTTATTTTTGAACGTCAGTTCACATTTGTAGGTGGATCATCAGTGTTAGAGCTAAAATTAGCATGTTTAAAGTGATTTTCATGCTTCCAGGGGCTCGGGAAGTTAATTAAATACCATTTGGAGGCATTTAATGTTCGAGCAAAAACGGCTGATTTTCGACAAAAGAGATAACACCCCCCCATTACGTCATGCTTCAGAAATGTGGAAAATGGTCCGTTTTCAAATGTTTTATTTTTGAACGTCAGTTCAGATTTGTAGGTGGATCATCAGTGTTAGAGCTAAAATTAGCATGTTTAAAGTGATTTTCATGCTTCCAGGGGCTCGGGAAGTTAATTAAATACCATTTGGAGGCATTTAATGTTCGCGCAAAAACGGCTGATTTTCGACAAAAGAGATAACACCCCCCCATTACGTCATGCTTCAGAAATGTGGAAAATGGTCTGTTTTCAAATGTTTTATTTTTGAACGTCAGTTCACATTTGTAGGTGGATCATCAGTGTTAGAGCTAAAATTAGCATGTTTAAAGTGATCTTCATGCTTCCAGGGGCCCAAAACACAAGATTTATGGAATGGTTAAAAGTGCATGAAAATGGCCAATTTACTCACTCTGAGTTCTCAAAAAGGGTTTCTTCACCCCGGGAAGTTAATTAAATACCATTTGGAGGCATTTAATGTTCGAGCAAAAACGGCTGATTTTCGACAAAAGAGATAACACCCCCCCATTACGTCATGCTTCAGAAATGTGGAAAATGGTCCGTTTTCAAATGTTTTATTTTTGAACGTCAGTTCACATTTGTAGGTGGATCATCAGTGTTAGAGCTAAAATTAGCATGTTTAAAGTGATTTTCATGCTTCCAGGGGCTCGGGAAGTTAATTAAATACCATTTGGAGGCATTTAATGTTCGAGCAAAAACGGCTGATTTTCGACAAAAGAGATAACACCCCCCCATTACGTCATGCTTCAGAAATGTGGAAAATGGTCCGTTTTCAAATGTTTTATTTTTGAACGTCAGTTCACATTTGTAGGTGGATCATCAGTGTTAGAGCTAAAATTAGCATGTTTAAAGTGATTTTCATGCTTCCAGGGGCCCAAAACACAAGATTTATGGAATGGTTAAAAGTGCATGAAAATGGCCAATTTACTCACTCTGAGTTCTCAAAAAGGGTTTCTTCACCCCGGGAAGTTAATTAAATACCATTTGGAGGCATTTAATGTTCGAGCAAAAACAGCTGATTTTCGACAAAAGAGATAACACCCCCCCATTACGTCATGCTTCGGAAATGTGGAAAATGGTCCGTTTTCAAATGTTTTATTTTTGAACGTCAGTTCACATTTGTAGGTGGATCATCAGTGTTAGAGCTAAAATTAGCATGTTTAAAGTGATTTTCATGCTTCCAGGGGCTCGGGAAGTTAATTAAATACCATTTGGAGGCATTTAATGTTCGAGCAAAAACGGCTGATTTTCGACAAAAGAGATAACACCCCCCCATTACGTCATGCTTCAGAAATGTAGAAAATGGTCCGTTTTCAAATGTTTTATTTTTGAACGTCAGTTCACATTTGTAGGTGGATCATCAGTGTTAGAGCTAAAATTAGCATGTTTAAAGTGATTTTCATGCTTCCAGGGGCCCAAAACACAAGATTTATGGAATGGTTAAATGTGCATGAAAATGGCCAATTTACTCACTCTGAGTTCTCAAAAAGGGTTTCTTCACCCCGGGAAGTTAATTAAATACCATTTGGAGGCATTTAATGTTCGAGCAAAAACGGCTGATTTTCGACAAAAGAGATAACACCCCCCCATTACGTCATGCTTCAGAAATGTGGAAAATGGTCCGTTTTCAAATGTTTTATTTTTGAACGTCAGTTCACATTTGTAGGTGGATCATCAGTGTTAGAGCTAAAATTAGCATGTTTAAAGTGATTTTCATGCTTCCAGGGGCTCGGGAAGTTAATTAAATACCATTTGGAGGCATTTAATGTTCGAGCAAAAACGGCTGATTTTCGACAAAAGAGATAACACCCCCCCATTACGTCATGCTTCAGAAATGTGGAAAATGGTCCGTTTTCAAATGTTTTATTTTTGAACGTCAGTTCACATTTGTAGGTGGATCATCAGTGTTAGAGCTAAAATTAGCATGTTTAAAGTGATTTTCATGCTTCCAGGGGCTCGGGAAGTTAATTAAATACCATTTGGAGGCATTTAATGTTCGAGCAAAAACGGCTGATTTTCGACAAAAGAGATAACACCCCCCCATTACGTCATGCTTCAGAAATGTGGAAAATGGTCCGTTTTCAAATGTTTTATTTTTGAACGTCAGTTCACATTTGTAGGTGGATCATCAGTGTTAGAGCTAAAATTAGCATGTTTAAAGTGATTTTCATGCTTCCAGGGGCCCAAAACACAAGATTAATGGAATGGTTAAAAGTGCATGAAAATGGCCAATTTACTCACTCTGAGTTCTCAAAAAGGGTTTCTTCACCCCGGGAAGTGAAATAAATACCATTTGGAGGCCTTTAATGTTCGAGCAAAAACGGCTGATTTTCGACAAAAGAGATAACACCCCCCATTACGTCATGCTTCAGAAATGTGGAAAATGGTCCGTTTTCAAATGTTTTATTTTTGAACGTCAGTTCACATTTGTAGGTGGATCATCAGTGTTAGAGCTAAAATTAGCATGTTTAAAGTGATTTTCATGCTTCCAGGGGCCCAAAACACAAGATTTATGGAATGGTTAAAAGTGCATGAAAATGGCCAATTTACTCACTCTGAGTTCTCAAAAAGGGTTTCTTCACCCCGGGAAGTTAATTAAATACCATTTGGAGGCATTTAATGTTCGAGCAAAAACGGCTGATTTTCGACAAAAGAGATAACACCCCCCCATTACGTCATGCTTCAGAAATGTGGAAAATGGTCCGTTTTCAAATGTTTTATTTTTGAACGTCAGTTCACATTTGTAGGTGGATCATCAGTGTTAGAGCTAAAATTAGCATGTTTAAAGTGATTTTCATGCTTCCAGGGGCTCGGGAAGTTAATTAAATACCATTTGGAGGCATTTAATGTTCGAGCAAAAACGGCTGATTTTCGACAAAAGAGATAACACCCCCCCATTACGTCATGCTTCAGAAATGTGGAAAATGGTCAGTTTTCAAATGTTTTATCTTTGAACGTCAGTTCACATTTGTAGGTGGATCATCAGTGTTAGAGCTAAAATTAGCATGTTTAAAGTGATTTTCATGCTTCCAGGGGCCCAAAACACAAGATTTATGGAATGGTTAAAAGTGCATGAAAATGGCCAATTTACTCACTCTGAGTTCTCAAAAAGGGTTTCTTCACCCCGGGAAGTTAATTAAATACCATTTGGAGGCATTTAATGTTCGAGCAAAAACGGCTGATTTTCGACAAAAGAGATAACACCCCCCCATTACGTCATGCTTCAGAAATGTGGAAAATGGTCCGTTTTCAAATGTTTTATTTTTGAACGTCAGTTCACATTTGTAGGTGGATCATCAGTGTTAGAGCTAAAATTAGCATGTTTAAAGTGATTTTCATGCTTCCAGGGGCTCGGGAAGTGAAATAAATACCATTTGGAGGCATTTAATGTTCGAGCAAAAACGGCTGATTTTCGACAAAAGAGATAACACCCCCCCATTACGTCATGCTTCAGAAATGTGGAAAATGGTCCGTTTTCAAATGTTTTATTTTTGAACGTCAGTTCACATTTGTAGGTGGATCATCAGTGTTAGAGCTAAAATTAGCATGTTTAAAGTGATTTTCATGCTTCCAGGGGCTCGGGAAGTTAATTAAATACCATTTGGAGGCATTTAATGTTCGCGCAAAAACGGCTGATTTTCGACAAAAGAGATAACACCCCCCCATTACGTCATGCTTCAGAAATGTGGAAAATGGTCCGTTTTCAAATGTTTTATTTTTGAACGTCAGTTCACATTTGTAGGTGGATCATCAGTGTTAGAGCTAAAATTAGCATGTTTAAAGTGATTTTCATGCTTCCAGGGGCCCAAAACACAAGATTTATGGAATGGTTAAAAGTGCATGAAAATGGCCAATTTACTCACTCTGAGTTCTCAAAAAGGGTTTCTTCACCCCGGGAAGTTAATTAAATACCATTTGGAGGCATTTAATGTTCGAGCAAAAACGGCTGATTTTCGACAAAAGAGATAACACCCCCCCATTACGTCATGCTTCAGAAATGTGGAAAATGGTCCGTTTTCAAATGTTTTATTTTTGAACGTCAGTTCACATTTGTAGGTGGATCATCAGTGTTAGAGCTAAAATTAGCATGTTTAAAGTGATTTTCATGCTTCCAGGGGCTCGGGAAGTTAATTAAATACCATTTGGAGGCATTTAATGTTCGAGCAAAAACGGCTGATTTTCGACAAAAGAGATAACACCCCCCCATTACGTCATGCTTCAGAAATGTGGAAAATGGTCCGTTTTCAAATGTTTTATTTTTGAACGTCAGTTCACATTTGTAGGTGGATCATCAGTGTTAGAGCTAAAATTAGCATGTTTAAAGTGATTTTCATGCTTCCAGGGGCCCAAAACACAAGATTTATGGAATGGTTAAAAGTGCATGAAAATGGCCAATTTACTCACTCTGAGTTCTCAAAAAGGGTTTCTTCACCCCGGGAAGTTAATTAACACCTTGGCTGCTAGGCGTTTTCCCCTCCTGTGCTGGAAAATACTTTTCTTCTTTATTCATGACGAGCTCAGCTCGTCATCAGCACAGCTCAACTGTGCATCATGACGAGCTGAGCTCGTCATCAGCATCGAAAGGGTTAAATACCATTTGGAGGCATTTAATGTTCGAGCAAAAACAGCTGATTTTCGACAAAAGAGATAACACCCCCCATTACGTCATGCTTCAGAAATGTGGAAAATGGTCCGTTTTCAAATGTTTTATTTTTGAACGTCAGTTCACATTTGTAGGTGGATCATCAGTGTTAGAGCTAAAATTAGCATGTTTAAAGTGATTTTCATGCTTCCAGGGGCTCGGGAAGTTAATTAAATACCATTTGGAGGCATTTAATGTTCGAGCAAAAACGGCTGATTTTCGACAAAAGAGATAACACCCCCCCATTACGTCATGCTTCAGAAATGTGGAAAATGGTCCGTTTTCAAATGTTTTATTTTTGAACGTCAGTTCACATTTGTAGGTGGATCATCAGTGTTAGAGCTAAAATTAGCATGTTTAAAGTGATTTTCATGCTTCCAGGGGCCCAAAACACAAGATTTATGGAATGGTTAAAAGTGCATGAAAATGGCCAATTTACTCACTCTGAGTTCTCAAAAAGGGTTTCTTCACCCCGGGAAGTTAATTAAATACCATTTGGAGGCATTTAATGTTCGAGCAAAAACGGCTGATTTTCGACAAAAGAGATAACACCCCCCATTACGTCATGCTTCAGAAATGTGGAAAATGGTCCGTTTTCAAATGTTTTATTTTTGAACGTCAGTTCACATTTGTAGGTGAATCATCAGTGTTAGAGCTAAAATTAGCATGTTTAAAGTGATTTTCATGCTTCCAGGGGCTCGGGAAGTTAATTAAATACCATTTGGAGGCATTTAATGTTCGAGCAAAAACGGCTGATTTTCGACAAAAGAGATAACACCCCCCCATTACGTCATGCTTCAGAAATGTGGAAAATGGTCCGTTTTCAAATGTTTTATTTTTGAACGTCAGTTCACATTTGTAGGTGGATCATCAGTGTTAGAGCTAAAATTAGCATGTTTAAAGTGATTTTCATGCTTCCAGGGGCCCAAAACACAAGATTTATGGAATGGTTAAAAGTGCATGAAAATGGCCAATTTACTCACTCTGAGTTCTCAAAAAGGGTTTCTTCACCCCGGGAAGTTAATTAAATACCATTTGGAGGCATTTAATGTTCGAGCAAAAACGGCTGATTTTCGACAAAAGAGATAACTCCCCCCCATTACATCCTGCTTCAGAAATGTGGAAAATGGTCCGTTTTCAAATGTTTTATTTTTGAACGTCAGTTCACATTTGTAGGTGGATCATCAGTGTTAGAGCTAAAATTAGCATGTTTAAAGTGATTTTCATGCTTCCAGGGGCTTGGGAAGTTAATTAAATACCATTTGGAGGCATTTAATGTTCGAGCAAAAACGGCTGATTTTCGACAAAAGAGATAACACCCCCCCATTACGTCATGCTTCAGAAATGTGGAAAATGGTCCGTTTTCAAATGTTTTATTTTTGAACGTCAGTTCACATTTGTAGGTGGATCATCAGTGTTAGAGCTAAAATTAGCATGTTTAAAGTGATTTTCATGCTTCCAGGGGCTCGGGAAGTTAATTAAATACCGTTTGGAGGCATTTAATGTTCGAGCAAAAACGGCTGATTTTCGACAAAAGAGATAACACCCCCCCATTACGTCATGCTTCAGAAATGTGGAAAATGGTCCGTTTTCAAATGTTTTATTTTTGAACGTCAGTTCACATTTGTAGGTGGATCATCAGTGTTAGAGCTAAAATTAGCATGTTTAAAGTGATTTTCATGCTTCCAGGGGCCCAAAACACAACATTTATGGAATGGTTAAAAGTGCATGAAAATGGCCAATTTACTCACTCTGAGTTCTCAAAAAGGGTTTCTTCACCCCGGGAAGTTAATTAAATACCATTTGGAGGCATTTAATGTTCGAGCAAAAACGGCTGATTTTCGACAAAAGAGATAACACCCCCCCATTACGTCATGCTTCAGAAATGTGGAAAATGGTCCGTTTTCAAATGTTTTATTTTTGAACGTCAGTTCACATTTGTAGGTGGATCATCAGTGTTAGAGCTAAAATTAGCATGTTTAAAGTGATTTTCATGCTTCCAGGGGCTCGGGAAGTTAATTAAATACCATTTGGAGGCATTTAATGTTCGAGCAAAAACGGCTGATTTTCGACAAAAGAGATAACACCCCCCCATTACGTCATGCTTCAGAAATGTGGAAAATGGTCCGTTTTCAAATGTTTTATTTTTGAACGTCAGTTCACATTTGTAGGTGGATCATCAGTGTTAGAGCTAAAATTAGCATGTTTAAAGTGATTTTCATGCTTCCAGGGGCTCGGGAAGTTAATTAAATACCATTTGGAGGCATTTAATGTTCGAGCAAAGACGGCTGATTTTCGACAAAAGAGATAACACCCCCCCATTACGTCATGCTTCAGAAATGTGGAAAATGGTCCGTTTTCAAATGTTTTATTTTTGAACGTCAGTTCACATTTGTAGGTGGATCATCAGTGTTAGAGCTAAAATTAGCATGTTTAAAGTGCTTTTCATGCTTCCAGGGGCCCAAAACACAAGATTTATGGAATGGTTAAAAGTGCATGAAAATGGCCAATTTACTCACTCTGAGTTCTCAAAAAGGGTTTCTTCACCCCGGGAAGTTAATTAAATACCATTTGGAGGCATTTAATGTTCGAGCAAAAACGGCTGATTTTCGACAAAAGAGATAACACCCCCCCATTACGTCATGCTTCAGAAATGTGGAAAATGGTCCGTTTTCAAATGTTTTATTTTTGAACGTCAGTTCACATTTGTAGGTGGATCATCAGTGTTAGAGCTAAAATTAGCATGTTTAAAGTGATTTTCATGCTTCCAGGGGCTCGGGAAGTTAATTAAATACCATTTGGAGGCATTTAATGTTCGAGCAAAAACGGCTGATTTTCGACAAAAGAGATAACACCCCCCCATTACGTCATGCTTCAGAAATGTGGAAAATGGTCCGTTTTCAAATGTTTTATTTTTGAACGTCAGTTCACATTTGTAGGTGGATCATCAGTGTTAGAGCTAAAATTAGCATGTTTAAAGTGATTTTCATGCTTCCAGGTGCTCTCGAAGTTAATTAAATACCATTTGGAGGCATTTAATGTTCGAGCAAAAACGGCTGATTTTCGACAAAAGAGATAACACCCCCCCATTACGTCATGCTTCAGAAATGTGGAAAATGGTCCGTTTTCAAATGTTTTATTTTTGAACGTCAGTTCACATTTGTAGGTGGATCATCAGTGTTAGAGCTAAAATTAGCATGTTTAAAGTGATTTTCATGCTTCCAGGGGCTCGGGAAGTGAAATAAATACCATTTGGAGGCATTTAATGTTCGAGCAAAAACTGCTGATTTTCGACAAAAGAGATAACACCCCCCCATTACGTCATGCTTCAGAAATGTGGAAAATGGTCCGTTTTCAAATGTTTTATTTTTGAACGTCAGTTCACATTTGTAGGTGGATCATCAGTGTTAGAGCTAAAATTAGCATGTTTAAAGTGATTTTCATGCTTCCAGGGGCTCGGGAAGTGAAATAAATACCATTTGGAGGCATTTAATGTTCGAGCAAAAACGGCTGATTTTCGACAAAAGAGATAACACCCCCCCATTACGTCATGCTTCAGAAATGTGGAAAATGGTCCGTTTTCAAATGTTTTATTTTTGAACGTCAGTTCACATTTGTAGGTGGATCATCAGTGTTAGAGCTAAAATTAGCATGTTTAAAGTGATTTTCATGCTTCCAGGGGCCCAAAACACAAGATTTATGGAATGGTTAAAAGTGCATGAAAATGGCCAAATTACTCACTCTGAGTTCTCAAAAAGGGTTTCTTCACCCCGGGAAGTTAATTAAATACCATTTGGAGGCATTTAATGTTCGAGCAAAAACGGCTGATTTTCGACAAAAGAGATAACACCCCCCCATTACGTCATGCTTCAGAAATGTGGAAAATGGTCCGTTTTCAAATGTTTTATTTTTGAACGTCAGTTCACATTTGTAGGTGGATCATCAGTGTTAGAGCTAAAATTAGCATGTTTAAAGTGATTTTCATGCTTCCAGGGGCTCGGGAAGTTAATTAAATACCATTTGGAGGCATTTAATGTTCGAGCAAAAACGGCTGATTTTCGACAAAAGAGATAACACCCCCCCATTACGTCATGCTTCAGAAATGTGGAAAATGGTCCGTTTTCAAATGTTTTATTTTTGAACGTCAGTTCACATTTGTAGGTGGATCATCAGTGTTAGAGCTAAAATTAGCATGTTTAAAGTGATTTTCATGCTTCCAGGGGCCCAAAACACAAGATTTATGGAATGGTTAAAAGTGCATGAAAATGGCCAATTTACTCACTCTGAGTTCTCAAAAAGGGTTTCTTCACCCCGGGAAGTGAAATAAATACCATTTGGAGGCATTTAATGTTCGAGCAAAAACGGCTGATTTTCGACAAAAGAGATAACACCCCCCCATTACGTCATGCTTCAGAAATGTGGAAAATGGTCCGTTTTCAAATGTTTTATTTTTGAACGTCAGTTCACATTTGTAGGTGGATCATCAGTGTTAGAGCTAAAATTAGCATGTTTAAAGTGATTTTCATGCTTCCAGGGGCTCGGGAAGTTAATTAAATACCATTTGGAGGCATTTAATGTTCGAGCAAAAACGGCTGATTTTCGACAAAAGAGATAACACCCCCCCATTACGTCATGCTTCAGAAATGTGGAAAATGGTCCGTTTTCAAATGTTTAATTTTTGAACGTCAGTTCACATTTGTAGGTGGATCATCAGTGTTAGAGCTAAAATTAGCATGTTTAAAGTAATTTTCATGCTTCCAGGGGCCCAAAACACAAGATTTATGGAATGGTTAAAAGTGCATGAAAATGGCCAATTTACTCACTCTGAGTTCTCAAAAAGGGTTTCTTCACCCCGGGAAGTTAATTAAATACCATTTGGAGGCATTTAATGTTCGAGCAAAAACGGCTGATTTTCGACAAAAGAGATAACACCCCCCCATTACGTCATGCTTCAGAAATGTGGAAAATGGTCCGTTTTCAAATGTTTTATTTTTGAACGTCAGTTCACATTTGTAGGTGGATCATCAGTATTAGAGCTAAAATTAGTATGTTTAAAGTGATTTTCATGCTTCCAGGGGCTCGGGAAGTTAATTAAATACCATTTGGAGGCATTTAATGTTCGAGAAAAAACGGCTGATTTTCGACAAAAGAGATAACACCCCCCCATTACGTCATGCTTCAGAAATGTGGAAAATGGTCCGTTTTCAAATGTTTTATTTTTGAACGTCAGTTCACATTTGTAGGTGGATCATCAGTGTTAGAGCTAAAATTAGCATGTTTAAAGTGATTTTCATGCTTCCAGGGGCCCAAAACACAAGATTTATGGAATGGTTAAAAGTGCATGAAAATGGCCAATTTACTCACTCTGAGTTCTCAAAAAGGGTTTCTTCACCCCGGGAAGTGAAATAAATACCATTTGGAGGCATTTAATGTTCGAGCAAAAACGGCTGATTTTCGACAAAAGAGATAACACCCCCCCATTACGTCATGCTTCAGAAATGTGGAAAATGGTCCGTTTTCAAATGTTTTATTTTTGAACGTCAGTTCACATTTGTAGGTGGATCATCAGTGTTAGAGCTAAAATTAGCATGTTTAAAGTGATTTTCATGCTTCCAGGGGCTCGGGAAGTTAATTAAATACCATTTGGAGGCATTTAATGTTCGAGCAAAAACGGCTGATTTTCGACAAAAGAGATAACACCCCCCCATTACGTCATGCTTCAGAAATGTGGAAAATGGTCCGTTTTCAAATGTTTTATTTTTGAACGTCAGTTCACATTTGTAGGTGGATCATCAGTGTTAGAGCTAAAATTAGCATGTTTAAAGTGATTTTCATGCTTCCAGGGGCCCAAAACACAAGATTTATGGAATGGTTAAAAGTGCATGAAAATGGCCAATTTACTCACTCTGAGTTCTCAAAAAGGGTTTCTTCACCCCGGGAAGTGAAATAAATACCATTTGGAGGCATTTAATGTTCGAGCAAAAACGGCTGATTTTCGACAAAAGAGATAACACCCCCCCATTACGTCATGCTTCAGAAATGTGGAAAATGGTCCGTTTTCAAATGTTTTATTTTTGAACGTCAGTTCACATTTGTAGGTGGATCGTCAGTGTTAGAGCTAAAATTAGCATGTTTAAAGTGATTTTCATGCTTCCAGGGGCTCGGGAAGTTAATTAAATACCATTTGGAGGCATTTAATGTTCGAGCAAAAACGGCTGATTTTCGACAAAAGAGATAACACCCCCCCATTACGTCATGCTTCAGAAATGTGGAAAATGGTCCGTTTTCAAATGTTTAATTTTTGAACGTCAGTTCACATTTGTAGGTGGATCATCAGTGTTAGAGCTAAAATTAGCATGTTTAAAGTGATTTTCATGCTTCCAGGGGCCCAAAACACAAGATTTATGGAATGGTTAAAAGTGCATGAAAATGGCCAATTTACTCACTCTGAGTTCTCAAAAAGGGTTTCTTCACCCCGGGAAGTTAATTAAATACCATTTGGAGGCATTTAATGTTCGAGCAAAAACGGCTGATTTTCGACAAAAGAGATAACACCCCCCCATTACGTCATGCTTCAGAAATGTGGAAAATGGTCCGTTTTCAAATGTTTTATTTTTGAACGTCAGTTCACATTTGTAGGTGGATCATCAGTGTTAGAGCTAAAATTAGTATGTTTAAAGTGATTTTCATGCTTCCAGGGGCTCGGGAAGTTAATTAAATACCATTTGGAGGCATTTAATGTTCGAGAAAAAACGGCTGATTTTCGACAAAAGAGATAACACCCCCCCATTACGTCATGCTTCAGAAATGTGGAAAATGGTCCGTTTTCAAATGTTTTATTTTTGAACGTCAGTTCACATTTGTAGGTGGATCATCAGTGTTAGAGCTAAAATTAGCATGTTTAAAGTGATTTTCATGCTTCCAGGGGCCCAAAACACAAGATTTATGGAATGGTTAAAAGTGCATGAAAATGGCCAATTTACTCACTCTGAGTTCTCAAAAAGGGTTTCTTCACCCCGGGAAGTGAAATAAATACCATTTGGAGGCATTTAATGTTCGAGCAAAAACGGCTGATTTTCGACAAAAGAGATAACACCCCCCCATTACGTCATGCTTCAGAAATGTGGAAAATGGTCCGTTTTCAAATGTTTTATTTTTGAACGTCAGTTCACATTTGTAGGTGGATCGTCAGTGTTAGAGCTAAAATTAGCATGTTTAAAGTGATTTTCATGCTTCCAGGGGCTCGGGAAGTTAATTAAATACCATTTGGAGGCATTTAATGTTCGAGCAAAAACGGCTGATTTTCGACAAAAGAGATAACACCCCCCCATTACGTCATGCTTCAGAAATGTGGAAAATGGTCCGTTTTCAAATGTTTAATTTTTGAACGTCAGTTCACATTTGTAGGTGGATCATCAGTGTTAGAGCTAAAATTAGCATGTTTAAAGTGATTTTCATGCTTCCAGGGGCCCAAAACACAAGATTTATGGAATGGTTAAAAGTGCATGAAAATGGCCAATTTACTCACTCTGAGTTCTCAAAAAGGGTTTCTTCACCCCGGGAAGTTAATTAAATACCATTTGGAGGCATTTAATGTTCGAGCAAAAACGGCTGATTTTCGACAAAAGAGATAACACCCCCCCATTACGTCATGCTTCAGAAATGTGGAAAATGGTCCGTTTTCAAATGTTTTATTTTTGAACGTCAGTTCACATTTGTAGGTGGATCATCAGTGTTAGAGCTAAAATTAGTATGTTTAAAGTCATTTTCATGCTTCCAGGGGCTCGGGAAGTTAATTAAATACCATTTGGAGGCATTTAATGTTCGAGAAAAAACGGCTGATTTTCGACAAAAGAGATAACACCCCCCCATTACGTCATGCTTCAGAAATGTGGAAAATGGTCCGTTTTCAAATGTTTTATTTTTGAACGTCAGTTCACATTTGTAGGTGGATCATCAGTGTTAGAGCTAAAATTAGCATGTTTAAAGTGATTTTCATGCTTCCAGGGGCCCAAAACACAAGATTTATGGAATGGTTAAAAGTGCATGAAAATGGCCAATTTACTCACTCTGAGTTCTCAAAAAGGGTTTCTTCACCCCGGGAAGTGAAATAAATACCATTTGGAGGCATTTAATGTTCGAGCAAAAACGGCTGATTTTCGACAAAAGAGATAACACCCCCCCATTACGTCATGCTTCAGAAATGTGGAAAATGGTCCGTTTTCAAATGTTTTATTTTTGAACGTCAGTTCACATTTGTAGGTGGATCATCAGTGTTAGAGCTAAAATTAGCATGTTTAAAGTGATTTTCATGCTTCCAGGGGCTCGGGAAGTTAATTAAATACCATTTGGAGGCATTTAATGTTCGAGCAAAAACGGCTGATTTTCGACAAAAGAGATAACACCCCCCCATTACGTCATGCTTCAGAAATGTGGAAAATGGTCCGTTTTCAAATGTTTTATTTTTGAACGTCAGTTCACATTTGTAGGTGGATCATCAGTGTTAGAGCTAAAATTAGCATGTTTAAAGTGATTTTCATGCTTCCAGGCGCCCAAAACACAAGATTTATGGAATGGTTAAAAGTGCATGAAAATGGCCAATTTACTCACTCTGAGTTCTCAAAAAGGGTTTCTTCACCCCGGGAAGTTAATTAAATACCATTTGGAGGCATTTAATGTTCGAGCAAAAACGGCTGATTTTCGACAAAAGAGATAACACCCCCCCATTACGTCATGCTTCAGAAATGTGGAAAATGGTCCGTTTTCAAATGTTTTATTTTTGAACGTCAGTTCACATTTGTAGGTGGATCATCAGTGTTAGAGCTAAAATTAGCATGTTTAAAGTGATTTTCATGCTTCCAGGGGCTCGGGAAGTTAATTAAATACCATTTGGAGGCATTTAATGTTCGAGCAAAAACGGCTGATTTTCGACAAAAGAGATAACACCCCCCCATTACGTCATGCTTCAGAAATGTGGAAAATGGTCCGTTTTCAAATGTTTTATTTTTGAACGTCAGTTCACATTTGTAGGTGGATCATCAGTGTTAGAGCTAAAATTAGCATGTTTAAAGTGATTTTCATGCTTCCAGGGGCCCAAAACACAAGATTTATGGAATGGTTAAAAGTGCATGAAAATGGCCAATTTACTCACTCTGAGTTCTCAAAAAGGGTTTCTTCACCCCGGGAAGTTAATTAAATACCATT